>NC_031984.2:5474215-5774215 GCF_001858045.2 Oreochromis niloticus
GTGTTCTTTGGTGTATTGAGAGTTTTTTCATGTGCCATGTGCAGAGGTGTTTTTTTCTGTTCTCAAACTGATCTCCCTGTTGGAGCTCAGTCTGGGGGGAGTTATTTTTTTTCTCCTTATCTTTCCTCATGTTGTGCTTTTCCATGTTATACCCCTCTGACCTGTCTTCCCCAGGTGATGTTTGTGTAATGTATGTATGGTCGGATGGGTAAGATGGCGCCGCCATTGCGTGCAATAGGTCGGCAGCCTTAACATGAAATTTCCCCTTGTGGGATTAATAAAGGTATATCAATCTGACTTTATGACTTTTTCACTGCAGCTTTTGAATTTATCAGTACAGGGAATAACAATCACAGCTTCAGTATGGGGAATAATAATCATAGCATCCTTATAAGGACTCACAAATGTCAGAAAATTCCTTGAGGGAGATGAAACTATTGGAATGGATGTGAAGGAATGTACAAAGAAGTGGACAAAAATCTTTGTCCTCACCTTCCAAAACACTGATAGCAACAAAGGGAGGGCACCCAGAGGTTGTATTATAAAACACTGGGTAATTTATACTTAATGCACCAGCACAAGCATAAATGCTACTAATGACATCAGCCTTTTTCGAAGGGTACATTGTAGACACTACAAAAATAGCACAGCAGAAGTCTAAATCAGGCCTTTGATTGTGCTATTTCAGCTACTTTAACAGGCCACAGTTGCTGTATGTCTGCAAACCACTTTGCAACCCACCTACCAGCTCGTGGTACGCATGTGATTTAACCAGTGTTGTGTCCACCGTCAGTGATGTTTCTCTCCTGTTTTACTGAGGAGATCTTGCAGTTGCCACACCACAGAGCTGTACACCTGGATATGAATGACTACAGATGGTATAATAATACTGTTTCTCCTAAAACTACAGTTTAAAATCATTGTAGTGCCTCACGTCTGTTTTCCATAAAGTTAGCCTGTTTTTTTCTTTGCTAAGACTTCATTTTGCACCACAGGTGAAAAATATCAGATTTCATATTGTTACTTGTCACTAAATAAAAATAATACTGCTCACCTGTATAGACCATTTGAACCATTGTAACCAAAACTGTCACTGACGGCAAACAAACAACAGCAGGACGTCAGAGCTGAGCAGTGACAGCTGAGGATGAAGATGTTTTCCTCTGAGGTGTTTTGGTCCTCTCGGGAGAGCGGCACGTTGAGGTTTCACATTTTCTGAAACATGTAATTCAGCTTTTATCCCTGCTGTACGCTACAGTCTGCTTCTCCCTATGTTCACGCACAGAGCTGGAAATCAGATTATTCACATTTGCTAGCGACGCCAAAATAAGTGGGAAATAAAATGTTTACATCAAGTGATAAAATCTATTGTGAAATCTTTTTATTTCTTATTCCCAACAGGAGAAAGTCTTTATTTTAGAGTACGAATGAAAAAGGAACCATTCACTTACAAATCCGTTTTAGTGGCGTCTTTCTGATCAGAGATCCATGCAGGGTGGATTTACTGGAACTTTGTTGCTGTTGAGCTTTTGAAATCTATTCTTTTTCATACTCTGATGGGAACAGAGCCAAATATAACCAGGGCCAGTGTGTTTGTGTGTTAGCAGAATCCCAAAGAGGTCACGTCTGGCTCTAATACTCTTATGTATTTCACTTGTTGACCCCTGACAGAAGCTCTTGAGTTTGTTCACCTGATTTCATTTATCAGAAAATTCTTCTATTTTCTACCACTAATCTACTTCTGGGTCACTCTGCTGCCATCTCTGTGTGGCATTCAACTTAGCCAAGAGACATAACCTCTCCTGGGTTTGCCCCAGGGTCTCCTCCCATGCCTGAAACACCTCACCTAGACGCCCCCAGAAGGCCCTCAGTTCCTTTTGAGAGCAGAGGAGCGATGGCTCTACTTTGAGCCCCTCCTGGATGTCAGACCTGCTGACTCTGTCTCTGAGAGTGAGCTCAGACAATTTTATAGCCTCTGTTTGTATCTGCACTCGTTTTCTTTTCAGTCACCACCCATGGCTTTCAGTGGGGGTCAGAAGGACGCTTCAGATTCACTGCAGACAAACCGTCTCTCAATCTCTTGCTCCACACTTGTGAACAAGACTACGAGATTTCTGAACGCCTTCAGCTGAGGCGCCAGCTCATCCCCAGCTGCGAACAGGCAGTCCACCTTTTTCTGGCTGAGAGCCACAAACCCAGCCTAGGAGGCTTTCACTCTCATCCCCGATGCCTTTTCAGTCAGCTGCAAATGCCCCAGTTCAAGTTCGAGGTCACTGCTCGATGAAGCCAGTGCACAGCAGAGCAGAAGAGCAGTGTGTGACTTCTAATTTTAGTCAGTAGGAATCTGAATTGCTCTGATAACATATCTCAGAGACGCAGGAATAATAAGGAAAGATCATACATGGAGATCTGAGTCTGCATCTGCTAGAAAACCCCTCGTGTGATTTTAGAAAGGATGCCAAGCACGGCCATTTTCAGTAGAGATGTAACGCTGTATAACTCTAGTTTTGAAGCTTTACAATAGTTTCATCAGTCATTTTTTCCCAAACATTTCCCAGTTTTGCTTGGTGAAGATGTCATGTGTGTTCATTCATAAAGCCCAAACTTTTACTTTGCCACTGCAGTTTTTAAAGTTATTATTGGTTTATTTTTGGGATGACTTTCAGGTTGTAACTAAAAACGAAGACTGGTGTTTAAGGGGATGAATCACCGTCCTTAAACCTCTTTCTCTCACCCTCAGATACATCCACGCACTCTACCTGGGTGCCAAGAGCCGCTGGAACAGCAACGGGCCCCGCCGCCAATTCCACTGGAGGCTGATGTTTGAGAGCGCTGACATCACCATGCTCCGCCTCCTGGAGGCCTTCCTGAAGTCGGCTCCACAGCTCGTTCTGCAGCTGAGCATCATGGTCCATGAAAGCAGTGTTCTGCCTCTGCAAGGTGACGCATTCAGCCGTCTTCTCCTCTTTCAAAGATTTTTAAAACTCTTGTTCTTATGATATACAGCTTTATTTTTCTTTTTTTAACCATCATTATCAGTGGCTATCGTAAGACTGGACAAAGTTTTCTGCTGAGATTGGGCAAACAGCACTATTGCTGCAAAGACCAAGACATGTCATAGACGAAGATGCAGAGGGTCAAAGTTAAAGGAGGAAATCAGTCTATAGACTTATTTGGTTTGAGCTAAGAAATAAGAACCAAACTGTAATAAGGCAAACTTATTCTGTGTGTGTGTGTGTGTGTGTGTGTGTGTGTGTGTGTGTGTGAGTGTGTGATATCACTAGGAGAATCTATGCTTTATTCATGCACCTCTTACAAGAAGCAGATTGGCCTTTGATGAATAAAACAAAACAGTCTCTCTCCGCCGCTCTCTCTCTCTCTCTCTGTGTGTGTGTGTGTGTGTGTGTGTGTGTGTGTGTGTGTGTGTGTGTGTGTGTTTTGTGTGTACTTTAGTACTTTTCACACTCAGTGTTCACACACACCTGGCGGGCACCAGCAGCAGCAGAAGACAAGTGTCAGAAACATATTTAAATAGTACAAAACACACAGCTGACTCATAAAACCCACAACGCACACATGTAGTCTGCAGAATCCAAAAAACTAACTTCCTGCATTTGAATATCTTTAAAGTTCACCTTTACTGTTCTGCTAGGACTCTGTGTTCAGTTACAGACGAGTGGAGGGCAAACATCTGTGCGAGGCGCAGCTTCGTGGCTGCGGTGGACGCAGGGCACACCGACTGTGCTCAGTGTAGCGGCAATATCGACGTGCATGGCTGCAGTGACAACACAGAGTCTGCGTCTCTGCAGGAAACATAGTACATCTGCTTTGACATCCATTAGAAGACGGCTTACGGCCCTTTGAGAGTGTATAATATTTCATGTTAAAAAAACAAAAATGTTTAAATCCAAATCCCCGTACAATCAAAGATTAGTAATATAATCCAGTCTTGTAATGCAGGTTGTGTGAATATCACAGTTTAGATAGTATTAGATTGTTATGCATTCATTTCTGCTTAACTTGTGAGCTCACAGATTACACTCATTCACAAAATCATAATGAAGTCATCGGTTAATAAGGAATGGCATATTTAACAAAATAAAATCCCGCGACTTGTTCTGTAAAGTTTAAAAAGCAGATCGAGTGCAGAAAGTAGTTATTAGGGAAAAAACTGTATTTTAATAACAGCTAAAAATAACAAAAACTGCTGAACATGAAACTACATCAAAATAATAAGAAGCAACGGAGCTGACCGAACTAGAGACACAAAGAGATGATGTGCACCAGAAGAAGAAAGCCTCATCACAATAAAATATTCAAGTGATTAACAAGTACCTCAATTTACTACCTAAGCACTCTTCCTGAGTAAATATACCTGATTACAGTAAGATTTAGCCTTTGAAAGCATGTTTTTATAGCGAACCTATTGTGTGCAGTAGCTACAGTAGCTTTGCATAAGTCACTACATAACAATCAGTCATAAAAGGCTGATGGGATGTTGTTGTCACCCCCCCAAGCAGGCTGTCAGGCAGCGTGGACACTGACGTGTGTGAATGCAGTTACTCGAGAAACATGCGATGTAGGATTTTCAAATTCTAATAGGAGCATCTAATAAAACTCTCACACAAGTTTTAATACCGGTGACCTTGACCTTGTCAGACGTCACCTTTCCTGCAAATCACCCAGCATTCTGAAATGTCTGCCATAGCTGTGACCTGGGAAGCTGAGGGGCTCTCATTAAACGAGCTGTGGTAGCTCACATCTTCCTCTCTTTAAGACAACTTTCTTCTGATTGGATGCCCCCTAAAAAAAAAGATGAGTGGGCGTGGCTTCTGTGCTCACAGCCAGAGCTGTGCTCACTGAGATGACCGTATTAGGTTTAACCACTCTTTATGACATCATTCATATTAAGGATGAGGAAGAACTGTGAAAAAACAAACCTTTTGGCTCTCAGGCATTATTCATACACACACCTACATTATTTGGTTTATTTAGGTTTATTATGAGAGCTTTAACATTTTGAGCAGTATGTGTGAAAAAACTGGGAAATGTATAATAGATGCTTTTTAACCTCTAACCGTCCTTTGTGTCCCTCCTTACCAAACATCCTTTATCTCATAGTCTAAAAAAGAAACTCAGAGATAAACGTGTCCGAGCTCTCACACACACATATCCCCGTCTACTTTGACCTACCATCTGTTAAAAAGCATTCATGTTTTTTAATGTGGGCACTCATACATACGCTCCTGCAGCGCCGGCAGTACTGAAGAGCTGAGAAGATTCACCATCATTGCACTATCATTATCCATTATCATTTTATCTGTCACACGAATCGAGTGTCGGTGTAGCCAATTAATCATTCAAGTCATCTGTTAAGAACAAATCCCAAACATTCGCTGGTCCCAGTTTCTCCAAATGCCGAGCTTTCCAAGCGTAACAAACTGCATCTGTCACTGTTTAGCCATAATTCCCTTTGTTTTGGGTTCATTTATTGCAAGGATGTTTTGGTGTATTTTCTCAAGCTATACTTCAGGATAGTTGTTGTGTTGCTAACCTGATTTATAAATTTGGTTGTGATTTATCAGCTACGATAATGGAGGTAATTGTTGATTGGGAGAACAGGCTGCGGTTGGATTAAGTTCATCTCAGTTTGTTATCTTGAAAAGGTGATTTTCCATGTATTTATTTTTGCTTTTATTTTCTAATCTATTTCTCTTCCAGCTACAGTAACTCTAACATGATCAATGTTCCTCCTCCAGAACATTACACTGATAGCGCCATCTCCATATTTTCCCATCATATGAAATGTACCACTTCACTCAGATTGGGGGTTTTCTTTATCAGACTTGTTTTTCATGCTCACAAATTTCCATTTTTTTTCTATCTGCTGTGCTTAATCTCTACTCCAAACCATTTTTTTGCCCACAATTACCGGGGCAGTCCGGAGAGCGAAGAAGACTCGATCCTCAATTGCTTTCACCCTTTGAAAGCAATTCCCTGTGATTGTATCCCAGGAAACAATCATTTTCCTGTTTTTTCTTCTTTTTTTGCATCCCCACCCACTAGGCGATTCATTGCAGATCTCCCATTGTTTATAGACGACATGATCTGTTCCTTGAAATCCCGGGGGAGATGGTCTGGGGTCAAATGTTTGGCTCTCTCATCTCTCAACTTTTAGAGATTAGAGACACTGTTTGGATCCCAGAATCCACATTAGCTAAAGGAACCTACTGATCACTGACACCACATTGTTACTAAAATCTGAAACAAATCGATTTACACACAAACAGGTTGTCATTTTTTTGCAGTTTTAATTTGCCTTTGCAAAGGGGTAAAAGAACAACATAAAGAACATGGCAGCATGGCTGACAACAAATAGTAGAACCATTCATAGAAACTCGCCATGGTCCAAGGATCGAGTCAGAGCCTTCCATTCAAAGACGGCTTGTACAGTTGACTTATTAGGATCTTATAGAGACTGTATAAAGACGAAACATGATGCCATGGACACATCAGTAAGGCCAGGTTCACACAGAGAAGGGCACAATCATAAAATGTTCCATCACATTGGTGACACTTTAAAAACAACAAAAACTACATAGACTAAAGAACGCTTAAACATTTCTCCAACATCTTAGCATTTAAAAAACGAATCCTGTCATTGGTTTTCTTCCAGGTCACGGTCATGGTGGCTGCAATCCAAGTGAATACACCAAAACATCCAACTTTTTCAGGGCCTTATTGAAATGTTCCCCTGCCAGCTGAGAAAAGCAGTTTCCTCCCATCAGGATAAGTGCTGTAAAGTAAAATAACTGAACGATGTGATCTGCTGCCTCTCCAGCGAGTCTCTCATCCTACAGCTGGATTCCACAGTCTTGGACTCAAGTTATCTTGAGTAATCTTGAGAGGTTTACACATATAAAGCAGTTCTAAATGAGTCCGTGTTAGAGTGGATCTCCACCGCAGAACAAAGACTACCGTTGCTGTGGTCCAAGATGGTCGACTGGAAGTGCGAATAAACTTGGGACGTGATCCTCTCAGCTGAAGCAGCTGAATGATATCAAAGACAGCAACCAGAACTCTTGGAAACATTGGATTATGTTAAATAGCACAGATGTAAAAACCCAAATAGTCTGAGTTCAGTTCATGCAAAACCAGATGTTTCAGTTTCTGTGAAATTCTGTGGAGATCATTTCCTTTCCAAAATTAAAGGAGCTTAAGGGGAATGACTCATATATCAAATCAAAGCAGAGAGAGGTTTGAAGTTTAAAGAACTCCTTTCCTTTATTAATACATATATAGCATTTGTCTGGTGAAGGCAGCCCATAATTTTCTCTGTTCTTAATGCTGCTGAATCCTCTTGAGACATATTGTTTCAAGCAGTCTGTACAGTAAAGGAGTGACAGCTCTCTCCTTTAATCAGACCTCATTAAGGAAACACTCTGTGGTTTCTCTGGCCTGCCACTGGTCTGTGTTAAATTGGTTTTGTTCAAATATGGAACAAAAATGTTGCTGTTTTGTCACGATAGTTTCCGTTTTCCAACCAAGCTGCGCAGACGCCGAGAATGTTTCATTTTCTGTTTGCAACGCTTGATGGTGTTTTAATAGTTTCAGCCATTTCCATTTCCATTCGTGTTAGACGAAACAAGCTGATGCATCAAGAGAGCCAAGTTTAGAAATAAGGAGACAAACTAAAAACACTGCAAAACTGAAGACAAAAAGAGAAACGTATATTAAATACCAAAGAAACATGTCACATGTAAACAAAAATATGGGCCTAGCACTGTGTCCCTACTGTGCTAGAAAAACCTTACATGTGCAACAGCATTTAAATTCAGTCAAGTCAAAAAGTAAGAAGAAATTTTAAAAACAATAAGTTTTCTGACTTATGAAAAAATGGCGCTCTCCAGCTGAGGACCCGTTCACACTCTGCACCTCCGAGTCGACTTTAAAGTTTCTTTTTAAGGTTGATCTCAGTTTTTAAGAGAAACATTTTAGAAAAAACTTCAGATTAATCAAATGCAAAGTCGGTGCAGCTCTTTCTCTGCTCACATTTTAATGCCTTCTCAGTGTGATTCACGGCTAATTTGAGACAAGACTGCATGATTAACACGCATGAATATTTAATATGCTAAACTGTGCTCTGGGCGGTTCGCGGCAGGCCTGAAAGTTACATGTGCGGGCTAATGATCATTTGACTTCAGTAGAAGCTGGTTCAAGTCCAGATAAATTTGACAGCCAGCAACCCTAACCCTTTTTTTTCCATAGTAAAAAATAAATAAATATATATATATGGTAAAAAAAATGGTATATTTGGAAATCTCTACATTACGGCAACCAAGAAATTTAAAAAGGAAAGGAATGCAATCAATTAAAATGCAATTAATGCAATTAATATGCAATAAGAAGAATAACATGAGTGAGGTGGTGTTTGTCCTTGTCAGCGGAGTTAAACCAGATGTCAGACAAAGGTTTCAGCCATATTCCCAGTAAGTTCACCAATCTCATCCTTATTCTTGTCCAAACCTCTCACATTCCTTAAGATGATCACTTGAACAACTCCAGCTCTGAAATCCTAGAGCAATCCTAGACTTTCTAAGCTTCCTGTTTCTGTTAGCAGCCTGGGAGTGTCCCTTTCCTCATACAGTCCATCCTCAGGATTATAGGACTCACTGTGGGAATGGATTGAGATCACTAGTAGACTAGTAGACTAAAACACATTTTACCTTTGCCTAAATCAAAATGAGAAAAAAGAACTGACTTTAGAAGATGACAGAGTTCTTAAAATAAAAAAACAACAGGAAATGTTCCAGCAGGCCTCCACTCAGCACGGCGGGAAATAAATACACACATTTTAAGCTTAAAGAGAAAAATGTAGGAGCATGTTCAAAAAAAGAAAGCCATACTACTTTAGGGTGAGATGGTTCTTAGTACTTCACATGTATTCCCACCTGAAGGATTGAAGCTGGGATTAAAGTTATGTGACTTCAACCAAAAAAGGCAAAACCATACCTGATTTAAAATGGGCAACCTCCCCTGTGAGGTGTTCCGGTTGTGCCCCTCTGGATCAGTTTAACAGTGCAGCTGTTTATAGATGGCTCAAATAATAACGTAAAAATATTTAAGAAATCTAAAACAAGAATAATGAATGAGTCAAGCTTTGTTATTTGACATGTATGTGATTGTCTCTGATTTCACCAAAGATCTCAAGGATCAGTACTGGCGATGAGAAGCTGGTTTCTCCACACAGACCAAACGGCGTTTTTCCTCACTGCTCAGGAGGGCACTGATGAGCATCTTTACATCTACATTCACAAGAGTGCGCACCACGAATTCACACCAAAGCTGAGTGCTTGTAGCCACGGTCTTGGGTCTCCATGTTTGCCAATTTTGGATCGCTGCGACTTTGTTTCTCTTCCCTAAACTTAAATTCAAGTTAAAAGCTGATTTGATTCCTGACCCACTGGGAGAGATTCAGTGTGCTTTCAGTTGCACAACGGTCAAAATTGGACTCCCAAGCAGACGCCTAATAGAGCAGCATTACTAAAAGAAGACCGTGATATGAAAAGAAGGCACATTTTTATCAAGTACAGTTTTTCTTAGTTACAGAACTCACGGATCACATCTCAGACACACATTTCATAATACAAGCAATAAATCAGCTTACAATTATCTGACCACATTATTGAGCCACACAGGGCAATTTAAACTACCTCTGTTAGTTAAAATCGAAGAATCCCTGATAGTGATTTTGATTCTTTGTTATAAGTTGATCTTGTGCTGTCTGTGTGTTTTAGTCCAGTGTAGTGAACAGATTTAGTTGTGTGTTTCATTTTCTGTTTGAGTTCTAGCCTCCCCCCTCTCGGTTTAGTTGTTTGTGTTTGTTGTCCTCATCCTTCCTTTGCCTTGTTCAGTGTTCATGCTTCAATCTGTTAATTTCTCGTCAGTTGTTGATATTCTGGTTAGTATTACTCTCCTTTGCTAGTTAGCTGCATCTCGATGTGAGTTGTACATCGTCTCTCTTGATTATGTTCAGCTGTCTCGTTACCCTCCTGTGTTCAGACCCCCATCAGCCTTCTGCGTGTAGCCTCGGGCTTCCCTTTGTTGTGTCATCTGTTTAGTCAGCGTACTTTGGCTGTCTGAGTTTCCTCGTGTTATTCCCGGGATGCTCCTGTGACTATTGGATTTCGATTTGCTTGCGTTTTAGATTCTGAAATCAGCCTGATAAACGGCTCACCTTTTATTTGACATCTCAAACTCTTTTCTGCATCCAAACGCCACACAATCTACACACTGTGACATCCAAATTTAAACTGCAGTTTAAAGTTTCTCTTTCCAAGGTCAAAACTGAAGTGCCAGTATTAGTATTTTTTTCTCTTTTCTACCACTATGCAGCATGTCGATACTGTTATACCTGCAACCTCCCTGCTCGGGTAGCTTTATAATTCTATTTAACAATATCACTGGTGTTTTTTATTATGAGCTATTCAGTCAAGTTAATAACTATAGTCCTCTTATTTTCCCCCCTCTGTCCAGGTCTATCTGCCTCGGCCTCCTTGGTCTCACTGGCCTGGATGATCGCCTCCTACCAGAAGGTCCTCCGTGACTCCCGCGACGACAAGCTGCCCATGTCCTACAAGGCCGTGATCGCCCAGATGCTGTGGCACTTCTTCACGATTGGGGCGAGGACTGTGGCCTTTGCTCTCTTCGCCTCCGTCTTCCAGCTCTACTTCGGCATATTCATCGTCAGCCACTGGTGCGCCATATGTGACCTGATGTTAAGAATCTGGGTCCCAAATGGGAAGAATTAGACACCTGCTGCATTTTTTTGTTATACAGAGAAATCTATACCCTCTATTCCAGTAATATTAGTCAAATTGCATTCCAACAGCAGGTAGACAAAAATCAAACTAAAGAAAGTCATGTAATACAATATATAAAGAGCAAGTTTGGTAAATATATTCCCTTTAAACATTAATCATTAATCTTGCTTGTTAAATCACAGAAAACAGCTTCCTACACACTTTACAGGTTCTTCCCCCAAGCAGGGACATTTAGCAGAGGCTAATTTATAAAATACCTTCAGTGTTAATTGTAATTATTCATACAGCAGGTTTAGCAAATTGGTGCTGAAAGAATGTAGCCTTCTATAGGGAGAAGGTCAGTCTTAACGTCTTATCTCGTGCCCAGCGATCATTTGCATTTGGGCACTTCTGTATGTGTTCGCTCTACTTTAAATGGCTTAGATGTGATATTCTGTGCCCAGAGCATTCATTAAAATCTCTAGGAATGGATTGCCTGATATTATCGCTTTGTGTTTAGGGATGTACTTTGAGGCACAACTGAGAGATTTATGTTATCTGTCTTGTATTGCCCCTTTGTCTTAGTGTTCATTTGTGACTTCCTGTACTCAAGGCAGCTATAATCAATATTTTTATATTACTGATATAAATCAAATGTGAAAACAATGGCACAATGTGAAAGGTGCTACTTGTGGTGAAGACCCTACAGAGCACTATCACCTCAATGTGCAACTCCCCTCGGTTTTGCAGAGCGTTGTAGCGAGCTGCATCGCATTGTTTGGCTGTTCAGCTCACGACTTTACTGGTTCATTTTTACTGCTCTCATACTGTGATTGTTCTCACAGCTTTTTTCAGTAACAAAGCTTTAAATATCCTCTCTTCACATCCTGCTCAGCACCAAACAGCATGCAGTCAGAGTTTGCAATTAGCTGGTGTACACTGAGGAGCAGTCAGCTTTTGAAGAGACCTTTTATTTCCCTCAGATGATCGTGAAGTGCGCAGATTTTATCTAATAGATGAACATATCCTCTGTGATGTCAGACACTGGTTTGTGGACTATGGAGACATCGCTCAAATGAAACAAAATAGTGGTGGGTAACAGCTGCAAGCTTGTCCAGAAGATCAGCTGTTGCAGGCTTAAATAAATCTGGCATGTTGTTCGCTCGCATCACTTGGATACAGCAATTTGCAATTCTAAGGCAAAGATAAGATTCTGTGGATTTCTGTTGAATTATGTCAGCAGCTGAGTTAATTTCACTTCTATTGGCCTCATGAACAAAGTTTACAGTAAAAAACAGTCTAAAAATATGTCGTTAGTATTTTGACAGCTGTGGTGATTTGGAGCCTTTCCAGTACTGGTTCTATAAACAAAGTATATCCTGACAGTGATGTTAATTGAAGGTTAATGAGTCATTAGAATTACAAGTATTTGCCACTCGTAAACATGTAAACAGAGAAAACAGAGAAGCTCGCCAAAAAGACTGCTAAGCCCTCAGCTATGCAGACCTAGAGCCTATTCGGCAACCAGTTTGTGAGTGGTTGTTGGAGGTTGCTGGCAGTCGTGAAATTGGTTTCAAACAGGGTGCTGTACCTGTAGTTTGCATGGAGGACATCAGCATGTCTGCAAACATTTGCCATTTCCTCTCAAATGTTGTAAAAATGTTGTAAAACTTGAAAACGTTTGATGCAAAATAGAGACAGTAAATGTTCCTCTTCAAAGTAAAAGTTGTGCAACCAACAGATTTCAAAATCAGGAACTTTTATTTTGAAGGTGAACAGTCTCTGTTTCCAGTTTGTGACACATTTTTCAGAAACTACTGCATGGCGAGTAGTTTACAATTGTTACAATTACAATTACAATTACAATTGTTTGCTGACCAGTTGGTGTTTACTGACAACAATGGCAACCTGCTCGTTGCAACAAAGTTTTCTCTTATGACCAATGGTTGCCAGATGGTCTCTAGGGCTGTTTGACTGGGGCATTATATGGAGAACACTGGATCTCATGCCAGTCTTCTAGATTCTTATATTTTGTATGATTTCATAATTGGTACTGCTGGGGGAGATAGAGGAAAAGTGTGAGGGATCACAAGCATCTTTAGCAATCTTCCAGTGGGAATCATGACTGTCTTCAATTTTAAAACTTGGGCAATAAAGACAAATAAACTGAAACTCAGTTCCTACAAAACTGACTGCAAATGTCAGTGTCTATAGGTTAAGCACTGTGTTATGTTTGCAGATTTCTTATGTGCATCTGTTATCTACAGTAGCTTATTAACGCATAGGCTAGCATTAGCTTTCTAACAGCTGACTGTAGGGTCCTAAAATAATCTTTTGACATAGAAACATTTTATGCCATTTTGTTGGCATTCTGAAGCATATTCTGGTCTAATCTATTTTCCTTTTCAAAGAGTGCAAAGTTAAAAAAATTATTACAGCCTGATTGAAATTTTGCAAAAGACTCTGTATATCATATCATATCTTATTATAAGGCCCACGTTCATTGTTGAGACTAGCTGTATTGTTGTTTTGTCTTTCCAGGTGTGTCATGACCTTTTGGATTATCCAAGGTGAGACTGACTTCTGCATGTCCAAGTGGGAGGAGATCATCTACAACATGGTGGTGGGCATCATTTACATCTTCTGCTGGTTCAATGTCAAAGAGGGCCCCAGCCGTTTCCGTATGACTGTCTACTACTCTGTGACGCTGGCTGAGAATGTGGCGCTGACTGCCGCCTGGTACACCTACCGTGACCCACAAACCGCCGATTCTTCTGCCCTGGTGGTTGTATGTCTGGTGGCCTGCAGCTTTGCCCTGGGAACCTTCTTCATGCTGGTGTACTACTGCTGGCTGCACCCAGATGGGCCTGTTCTAGGCTCACAGTGGGGAGGATGTGTTGACGAGGGCGTGGTAGGTTCAGGAGGGGTGGCGGGAGTGATTGATGCTTGCCTTACTCCATCACAAGGATCCCAAACGGATATAGTCATTACCAGTCCTCCAAGGACTCTGCCCAGGACTAAAGACACAGGGGAGCCAGTTCCCGGGGAGCGAGAAAGGGACAGGGAGAGGGACAGAGACAGTTGCCTGCCTGTCTTCCAGGTACGTCCCTCCCCATCCTCCTCTCCTGCACTCCTTCACAGGACCTCCTCGTCATCTCGTGCACATGAGGGACCCGTGATCCGGATCGACCTCCCGAGAAAGCGATACCCAGCATGGGATGCGCACTTTATTGATCGACGTCTGCGCAAGACCATTCTGCTTCTGGAGACCACATCAGGCATCAGCCCCCGGATACAGTATAGGAGCAGCATGATGGGCAGCAAAGAGGTATTGGAATATGAGACAACTGTTTAAGCCAACAGTGGCTTTTAAACTTATAAATGCAGTCTGGGACCAAGGCTCAGCCTGAGATCAGTTCTCATCCCAGGACTATCTACGCCAAGAGAAGCATGAAAAGAAGATGCTGTGTGTCGGGCAGCTCTTTGAGAGGTTGTCAAAACTTGATTGTAAAATGTGAAGCGCAATCTGGGACCAAAGCAGTCCGGGAGTAAGTAGCATGAATGAGCCATGGGAAGTCAGCGGAGTAATGCTGAACTGGGATAATCTTCGATTTTTTTTTTCTAAAAGTTTTGAGGGAAGGAAAATATCCCTCATCCTGGGACCAAGGTGTGTTGTTTTATCCTGCACGGTCAGTACAAGAAGTAAAAGAATTTGCAAGAAATTAAGTTGTGAAGTTTGAGATAATTGAGAAGCGGTCGGCTGCATGAACTTGAGCCTTTGACCCAAGAAAGACAACAGAGACTTTCCGGGGAATGTTTAGGAAACTAGAAAATGCATGGGACATGCAATCAGTTTGGTTCGGTGTGATTTGGTTTGGTAACATCGGGACTCAAATTGAAAAAAGTCATTTTCCAGTCCTTTGTCAGACATTTGGTAACAAAGATAATGCTTTGCATCCAAAAAACAGACATTTTTTTAACATTGCAATCACCAACTCATTGCGAGCTTGTTATGTTTCATACTTCGAGAATCACAGTGACATCGAAGAACACATGCATATAAAGTCGTGCATTTCTTTTAGCAAGAATAAAACACAACAGTTTTTGCTAATTTGTGTACAATCATGACACCAAAAGGTTGCATGTCCCTCACAACCATCCGTCAGTCGTGTCCCAAAAGAAACGCAATCTTGTATGCTTGGCTCCGATCTCATGCAACCACGATGATGGAAATGTAGGCCTGACATCTACATGTGATATATTCACTCATCCATATGTGTTATGATAGCAGCCATAGCAAAAGTCTCCCTGTTTACATCCCAGCTGCGCTGTCAATGCCCGACACGAGAAAGGACTCATCTGGAAAAAATAAATCAGGACTAAATGTGAGGATGTGAAAGTGGGCAACTTCTGCCATGGCTCCCACCATATGGCATGCTGTAACTCACCACAAACAGGCCTGTGATGTACAGTTGAATAAATACAGATGTCAGATATAAGCTGTTATAATAAGCTGTAGTTAGACGAATGACTTTTGAGTGAAAAAGCTTCATTTTCTTGTGAAATTCTAAATCTCATCCAAAGTTTTTCAGAACTCGTAACATGTAGAATATGAAGGTTTCCACAAACAACATTTTTCAAAGAAAACAGTGAGAAATTACTCTTCACGGTATCAACACAAGTTTGCTGAATACATTTAACAGTGAGCAACAGACATTTGCTCAAAGCAAACTGAATACAAACAATTAAAGATGAAAAGCACCTTCATGTTTTAGTAAGCTAACTAGTCAGCATTAGGTGCTGTTTCTTCTCAGAAACAAGATGTTGGCAAGGGTCGAGTGAAAGGTGGCGCTGTTTACAAAATAAATCCATAATCAGGTCTTTGATTTAAAGATTTCTGAAGATTTAAATTCAGACCGATGTCTGCATAAGAATAAGAAGAATCTGATATCTTGAAGCAGATGCTTTTGTTTTCTGTTTGTAGTCAATTTGTAGTCCTGTTGGTCTTCTATTAAATTAGCACAGGGCCTTGGTTCCATACAGGTAAACAGTCTGTCCAGAGAGCAAATAAGGGATTGAATTTTGGCAAATGCAATCTCAAAACAATCAGTTCTAAAATTAACCTGCAATAGTAAACAAAGACTTCTGGACAGAGCAGGAAATCCTGGCTCAGATATCCATTAGCTGCTGCTCTGGATATCCTTATGTACCCCTGCCCCCAAAGGCTGATAGATTTGAAGTACGTTTGCTGAATAGAAAGGAAAAGCAGATTGGCAAAGAAATCCTCTCTGCACCTTTAAACTCTTGTTGCGATGACCTGCAGCAGGAAGGTACACCTTGAACATATCCAGCAGGGCTGATCAGTAAGCAGCTTCAGAGGTCGAAGTTTAAATGCTGCTGCTCCCAGGTGTGGATGAGTGTTACTATTAATTAGAAGCTGCTGGATGCTGAAAGAATCACGCAGGGTCAGCAACACCACCCAAAGGAAGAACAGTTAAAGGGAAAAAAAATACTTGCATCAAAGCCAGCATTTGTCCTCTTGCATTTTACACAACAGATTTCTCTCCGGCAGCCTCTCTTTGAAGTTCTTTTCAAAGACGTTCTCTTTCCTTTCTACTTAAAAGCCTTTAGGGTTAGTCTGTGCATTTAAGGTGATCTGATCTTTATGGCCATCCCAGAAACACTTCAACCTATGCTGTGGTTTTATTTTAAGCATAGCTGATGTAGAAAACATTACATTATGTGACCCAGATGCATCTTAAGAAGTATGTTGATGAAAGCGCTTTTCAAAATGCATTTAGTGTACCATGCAGTGATGAAGACTAGCAGCTCGTGATGCCAGTTTAACTGATTTATTAACCTTAGGACTTGGAATTGGAAGATCTTTAAAAAAAAAAGATAAAATGTATGAAGTGCTGCTAGATATTGAGTGGTGATGGCACGAAACAAAACCAAGGCACTCTGTTTTCAAGTACAACGATGATTTATTCTCCAAGCTTTCTGGCAAAGTCAGACAATATGTATTGACTTTAAGTCTTCATCAGAGTCTAACGAACACGTGATTTGTCAACTGCACATCAAATAGAAGCCATAGTGCAAAATCCCCATAGATGTCAAACCAGTGCAAGTGCACAAACAAGTCTTCAGGATTGTATTTATGGCTAACAGCAACAAGCACAAAAAACTACTTGTATGGCACAAATGTTACAGTAAAAATCACATTAAACAGCCACGAGTTTGTGCCAACATTTAGACTGTAGTCCTTCAAAAAGCTCCACTGACAGATAATATTAGGAAAACATAACTTGTAATTAGATTACACGTAGACGGGAGCAGTGTGCTTTTTACTTTTGGAGTTTCTTCCTGCTTCTGTGTCCAGTGTGGTTTCAATTCAACTGTATGCCGATTGTACACAAGGATAATGTAAGGTCTAAGGGATAAGCGTGGGAAAAATTACAGTCTCTTGTGTACTTTAGGTCAGTTGGTAGAGCAAATCGCTACAAGCAGCTTATACACTTGCTTTTTAGCAATCATGGTTAATGATGTACTTTGTGGTTACATATCCTCTAGTAGACAAATAAGAGCCAAATCTTTCCAGTACCTGAATAACATCCTCTAGCACACCCAGTTTCTCTAAGCTTTTGCTGTGGTCTGTTTAATCTGCTGCTACTCGTACTTCACTACCACACAGTGTTTGTTTGGATCTTGTGGATGTGCTGCGACTAAAAGACTGTGTATAAAAAATGGATGGCTGTCATCATCTTTGCCTTTTGCGACCTGAGGTCCCGAGCCACGGTAGATTATGGGAAACTGGTCCAAGGACTCGGCGGTTTGCTTCGGTCGGCTGCTTTAGAATGAATGCAGACTTCCATGTCCATCTTTCATATGCAGTCTATGGTTTTGCCAATTCCCCCAGAGCCCTTGAAGTCACATGTGCACAAGAGCCACCATAATATGCTAATGTGAAAGTGTCATACAACTAAACCCAAACTCCTGCAGCTCTGCCACGGGAGTATAATCATTTGCTCAGATTCTGCATGTAAGAGCAGCATCTGAGTTCCTTCCAAATTATCTAGACAACAATGTGAGCACTTGAGAGGCTCTACAAGCTCACCCCTAAAATTCCACTGTAAACAACCAGTCCTCGAAGGCGTCGTAGGATATGTGTAGTAGCCAGTTTAAAGCAAGTATAGCAGTGCTCTGATGCTAACGAGGTTTGCAGGTATGCTAAAAAACTGTTATGTCTTTTTAACACCACAGCCGTTGGTGGTCCGAAAAATTCAGGAAAGCAAATGTTTAAAGAAAAAAAGAAAAAACAACAACAAAAAAAGTCTTGATAATTACAGTTTTCTTATCTGGACAGTGCTGTGTCCTACCTGAAGTTGTGGATGTGGATGTTGGTACAATGGTGACAGTCATGGCGATGTTAATGGTGCTGAAAACAATGACTCTATGTCACACATGATCATGTCATGTCGAACATGATGTTAACGGCTAATGTACAGACGATACATACGTCAACCACCCAGTCACGGGGCTGAGGGGCGGGCTTTCGCGTTCTCGGATTGGGTAATGAACCAGTACTTTGTTGTTGAGGTAAAAATATCAGTTAATAGTGGTGCGCTGATTATATATAGACTTGAACAAAAAACATGTTTAAAAGTAAACAGTGAGTTAAAAAACTCAAATCATCTTTTATCAGTTAATGCAAGTATTTATGTTTATTTATTTTTGTATTTGTTTTATATCTATTTATCTATTGTTTACTCACTTGGTGGCCATGTCTTTGGTATGACTCTTATATTGAGATGTAAGAACTGAAAATAGTTTTTCTTTTTTTTCTTGTTTTTTTTACTCATTCTCTATATCTGTATATATCAGAGTGATGCTATTCTAAGACGTGCGTGTATGAGTACGTGTGCTTTGGTTTGTATGTGTCGTATGTACAGTATGTCTGTAAGGATGTGCTCTTAGTTTTTTTTGATAATGCTGCTTAAACATCCTCTGAGTGAACGAGCAGAAAATAAACCAGTGGTGAAAATATCTATGACGATGTTAAAAAAGAACTCAACAAGCTGTGCTGATAACTGTAGATGGGAACAATACTGTAGTAAACATGGCTGAACGGCCATCAAAATAAGCTCCCCGTGTGTGTTTGTGTCTTCTTTTCTCGTCTTCCTTTACCAGTTACATCTATATTTGCTCAAAATATAATAAACTCAAGATTTTACATTGATGTGCAGCTCAGTGTACATTACCATGGTAACCTCTGCTGCAGACCTAACCTGCTCAGGGCCAGATTATGTTCTAGAGCAGGTATGAAATCATCTACTGACCAATCACTTCTCTGGAAAATAGCATCACTAGTTCTGGAGGACCTCATCGTTTTTTACAATCAGTGATAAATGTACAACGGTTCGATTGTTATGTAAGTCTTGATACACAGCAGACCTATATGTACTTTTTTGTTGTACTTATATCAAATTTGCACATATAGACTCTGCATCTGTAATCGTACTACTCCTACTACTACGTTTGCTTTAAGATTGTTGATGGAGAGAATAGAGAAGAGAGAGGTGGAGGTATGCTCTGGAGAGTGGAGGAACAAAAGCAAAACAGAATATGTGTGTAAATGACAGGGAGACAGGTGTAACGTTGAACCTGAAAGCAGTGGAGGTTTAAATACCTGAGGTCAACCACCTAAAGCGACAGACAGTGCGCAAGACAGGTGAAGAAGAGAGTGCAGGCTGGGTGGAGGGGGTGGAGACGAGTGTCAGGGGGGATTTGTAGTGAAAGAGCAGGTTTACAAGATGATAGTGAGACCTAAGTATGGTTTAGAGACGGTGCATATACTGGATAAAGGATGTTGAATAGGAAGCTGCCAGGTAGGAGGAAAAGAGGAAGACCACAGAGAAGATTCATGGATGAAGGAGGACTGCAGAGGTGTGGTGTGACAGAGGATCTGCCATGGCAACCCACAAAGAGATGAGCTGAAAGAAGAAGAAGCTGACGAAGACCACATTTGATTTTTTTATATATTTGTTCGTTAAACTTGTTCTCAGAGCATTAAACCACACAGGTGCTGCAGCTGAAAGAATGAGGCTAAAACTGTCTTCTGTCAAATCCTCTCATGTCTTAATGAGCTGTGATACTTACAAAGTCCATTAACAGTCAGTATTCTCACCTGCTTTCCTTCTGGCCTTTGAATAGGACACACTCTTATAATATAGTAGCTCTTTACACGTGTGACTGACCAAAGCAAAGGACACACACATTCATACTTTGCTCTCACACAAACTCACAATCTGCAGCAACTGTGATGCATTCAACCTGTGTTATATGTTTATAGCTTTACCTTTGTAAGATCAGCCGTTCTGCTGACACTTTCTCTGTTTCTCTGCCACTTTTACATGATTGAGAAACCCTAAGTTGACTTACTGAGTTTATAACTACCTGTGCTTGACTGCGTAGACACATAACAGCATTATATGTTATTTATTAGATTTAAACTGTGTTATATTAAGGGGCATGTGTGACTGATTGGTACACAAGATTGTGAACCTCAAAGTTATTTCTACATATATTTGGCTTAAAACCTTCTGAAATTCCAACACAATGTAAAGAACAGAGAGCAGAGAAGCCAGTCAAAGAAATGAAAGAAAAATATTTGATTATTTGTTTATTATAAACATTCTTACAGACACAATAAATGCTGCACCACATTTCCAAAGTCTTATTTCAAACCTATTTCCTTATATTAAATAAGTTGCAAACAGAGCTCAGTCTTTAATCGTCTAACGAGGATTTTCCAGAGCGAGGCGGAGCTGAAAGTGAAGCTGGCGCTCCACCAACCTCATTCTCCCGAATGGTCCCGCCTTCTTTCTCTCATTTCCTCTCGGCTCTACTCCGTCTTTCCTCTCGAGGAGGAAAGACATACTTTGATCTCTCCATCTCTCTCGCGTCGGCATGCCTACATCCCGAGGATTTGTTGTTTATTTGTTTGGCATCTCTGGAGGACCGGCGACCAAACTGTTTGTGTCTTTTTTATTTTCTTTGTTGTTTGTGTTTTCTTATCTTTTTATTCTTTTTATTTACTTAGCAGAAAACATATTGTGTACATAGATGAGTATTCTTTCTACTGCTTGTTCGTTTGATCTCTTATTTCGACTTGTTTTCTCCGTGCCTTCTTTGCTGATTTCTGACTTGTTTCTACTTCTCTGTTTTCAGCTTTCTGTATGTCCATAATTTTCCTTTCTGCTTTTATTCATTTTTTCCTTTTATTTCACCTTCTTATGTTCGTCCAACCTCCTCTATCCACCCTATTAGTCATTTTCTATACTGTTTTAACCCTTGTACCTTTCTCCTTCACCTTCTTCTATCTTTACTGATTTATTTCCTTCATTCTCTCTCTCTTCTTGTCTCCTCACCCTCTTTCTGTCATTGACCTTGTTTTTTACCTTGACACCTTCCCCTTATGACTTAATTCACTGCTCCTTCCTGTCGGTGCTCATCTATCTGCCCACTCCCCTTACTTTCTTGCTCTTCAGCTACCCTCCCACCTTCCTCTTACTTTAAATTGTTGTCCTCTTTTATCTGAATCTCCACCATCATCCATTTCATCCTTCTCTCTTTCATCCTTTTTTCCTTCCTCTTCCTCCCGTCTCGTCCTTCGTGCGTGTCTCTTTTTTTCTTCTCTTCTTGCGTCAGACTTCATGTTTGTGAAGTGTTGGGTCTTTTAAGGATGCCGCTTCTTTGATTTCGCTCGCATGCACATTCACACAGATGTACATGAACACATTTACGTGGATTGCACCCGATGCACAAACTCACACACACAAAGACACACAGTCTTTCAGAGATATACCATTGATGCAGTGCCAAAACATTTTAAGGTTTGAAGTTTACAGCTGTTTCATTGATGTGTGTGTGTGTGTGTGTGTGTGTGTGTGTGTGTGTGTGTGTGTGTGTGTGTGTGTGTGTGTGTGTGTGTGAGAAAGACAGAGAAAACATCAACAGGAGGTGAATCCATGCGGATGTGTGTTTTTATTTCACTCACAAACTTGTGAGGGCACACGAGGTAATTTTGTGTTTATTGCTCATATTGGACTGTTATTTTGAAATCCTTGAAACTGCTGCTCGATAAGGATGCTGAATATACACTAACCATCATTTCATTAGTTACACTGTGCTATGTCTTTGCCATGAGAACGTCCTGGATTCTTCATGGCATGGATTTAAAAAAGTGTTGAAGTCATTCTGCAGAGGATTTATTCCATATTGACATGATCACATGAGAAATCCCATCCCAAATGTGCTCTATTGAATTAACATCTGGTGACTGTGGAGGCTTTTTGAGTCCAGTGAATGCACTGCCAAGTACAAGAAACTAGTCTGAGATGATTTGAGCTTTGAGACATTGTGTTACCTGCTGGAATCCTGCAGCCGTCCGATAGGCACAAAGGGACGGACATGATCAGCGACAATACAAAGATTGGCTGTAGTATTTAAACTAAACTGTTACTTAGGGGCCCAAAGTATGTAAGAACAAAGCAAATAACAACAAAAAATCCCCACATCATTCCACCATGAGGGAGTTTATCCAGATTTTGACCTTAGTTTCTGAATGTTGGAACGGAAATCAAGACTCATAGAACAGACAAACTGTGGCCTCACGTTGCTGTTCTTAGCTGACAGGGCTGGCATCTGGTGTGGTCTTCTGCTGCTGTATCCCATCTGTTTCAAGGTTCAACATGTGCCTCCAGTATGCTCTTTAACATACGTTGGTTGCAACAAGTAGTTGCAGACAACGTATCCCAAAGTAACTGAGTTGCTGTTGCCTTCCTATCAGCTAGAAGCAGTCTGGCCATTTTCCTCTGATCTCTGGCATCAACAAGGGATTTTCATCCACAGATCTACTGCTCACTGGATGTTTTCCCATTTTTGGACCATTCTTTGTAAACTGTAGATATGGCTGTATGGGGAAATCGTAGTAAATCAGTAGTTTCTGTAATACTCAGATTGTCCTGTGTGGCACTAGCAGCCATTAATTTCAAAGTTCTGTTGTCAGCATTGAAGCCTGCAGGTGTATATCTCCTTGAATATCAATGCTTCTGACTGTTTGATAGTGGAAAAGAAAACTAAAACACAAAGAATCAAAGGCCAATAAATGAAACCAACTTCAAAGTGCCAAACATTGCTCTTCCTCTAATGGCTCCCGAAGGGCGACAAAGTTCATCCATCCTTTTATTTTGCAACCAAAGGAAAATAAAAGAGTTTTAGTCATTGTTGTTCTAGCTAATTTTAAAATGCTAATTTCAGATGATATTATGAAACCTTATTATATTTGAAAGTTATGTGACCTCTAGCAGCCATGTGAGCTCATGCAAAATGTATATCACCTGCAGATCGAGCCAAATGTAGAGCAACCTAGAAAATCTGAAATGTGTGTAAATTTTGCAGGTGGAGTTATTTTTAAAAAGATATTTTCCCTTAGCCTGACTAAGTAGCTATTTTGCCTGAACCCATAGTGTTATTGGCTTAACATTTCTCGCTTACCCTGAGAGGCAATGTCGCCCTTTTAAGCACAACAAAGTCCACACTTGGAGGCTGAAAGGATGGTAACAGAGAAAGTCACGGACTTTACAGCCAGAAGACCACAGTTCATGTCCTGTTATTTGCAACGTGAAGGTATTTGCTTCACTTTGCAAGCATTTGCTCTTTTACTGTGGTTTTCACTTGCTGGTCAAGTTTAGGCACCAAAACCTACCTGGAGAGTTTTAGGAAAGCTTTGTGGTTTGGTTTAAAAGACAAGGAGGAGTTTGAATTTCAGAGAGAAAGAGAGAGATCAGGACAAGAAAAAAAAAGAAACTCAAAAGATAAATGCCCCATCTTTGTCTCCCGTTACCTAGGTAACTGGACGATCGTTAAGCCCTCCAGTCACCATGGAGTAGTTACCCTGACAATAGCTGTGCGTGCATGAGGTCTGTGTGTGTTTGTGTGTCCATTTCAGATAATACACTCAAGTAGTATTTACCATCAGCATGTGGCCGTGTGACACGCTTGTGTGCATGTGTGTTTCTGTGTGTGTGTGTGTCCCTCTTTCTCAGAAAGGTCACAGGTTTGACGTTTCCTCTTCTGCCTCCATCAGTGTCCAGATTAGGACAATAAAGTCCCTCCCACCCTCCTTTGCTCCCCGTCCTCCTCAATCAGTTAGTCTTCGTCACAGTGCTGCCTCCTTCAGGCCAAATCTGCTCACTGCAACAACTGATTCTTTAATGTTTGGTTTCAAACTGTTCATCAGCTGGGCATCGGGAAGCCCAGCGATATCACAGCATGTGTTTTATCTTGTTTAAGGAAACCTTCTAAAATGAGTAACACGCCTGCTGTGTTTTCCATGTTACTATTCTTTTTATTTGATCAAAAATGTATTTTTTTAAAGGAAAAATCTTAAAATGTTAATTTGTTATCAAAATCTCTATAATTGTAAGGGTGGAAAGGCCAAAACATCTTCCCTCCTTAGGTGTTTTGATCATCCATCCATCCATTTTCTGCTGCTTGTCTGGGTTTGGGTTCTGGGGACAACAGTCAAAGACACCCAGAGTTCCCTCTCACCACACAGGAAAAGGATGGATAAAGCCAGTCCTGTCAAAATAGAAATGTTTTATCAGAAAGAATTAAGGTGATAACCCAGAACAACTTTTCATTTGCAGTGACATATCTTACAAATGGACCCAGCGTGCATCGATATATATATATATATATAAAAAAAATTCCCCACTCGCCCCTGCGGGCGGTTTATCCTTCAAGCTCGGGTCCTCTACCAGAGGCCTGGGCGCTTGAGGGTCCTGCGCAGTATCTTAGCTGTTCCCAGGACTGCGCTCTTCTGGACAGAGATCTCTGATGTTGTTCCCGGGATCTGCTGGAGCCACTCGCCTAGCTTGGGAGTCACCGCACCTAGTGCTCCGATTACCACGGGGACCACCGTTACCTTCACCCTCCACATCTTCTCGAGCTCTTCTCTGAGCCCTTGGTATTTCTCCAGCTTCTCGTGTTCCTTCTTCCTGATGTTGCTGTCATTCGGAACCGCTACATCGATGATATATATATATATGTATACATATATATATATATCTACATATATGTATAGATATATAGATATTGATATATATTTATAATGTTCAGTATGCCAGATTACCAGTCCAGGTCAGATCATGACTGAAAATAAGATGCTTATTGATCAAAAACAGGACTGTAGTATCTTTTCCAAAGGCTGTTTTGTCCCAAATGAAAATTCTGTCATCATCAACACAAAGGACGCAGATGTGTTTTTGCTGGTAATTAAAGTCCTTCACCAGCAGCAGCTTTACAGGGAAACACAAAGGAATTGTGAAAGTTAACACCGAGTCATACTTAACACGATAACAATGAAAGACAGGAAGTGAATACTCACTCTAAATCTAAACTACACCATCATAATAAACAGCTGGTAAAATGTTGAGAGGACAAAATGACCAAAGACTGTTGAAAAGCAACTTAACAACAGACAGCTGCATTTATTCTAATGTTAAAAAGTATTTTAGGAAAAAATGGAAAGAGACAAAAAGATGTGGAAGAAATACAGAAAATAGCATAAATTGTATAATTCAAGGAGAATCTCAAGTGTGTTATCCTGGGAAGAACACCTGAAGCCCCAGTGACCAGAAGCTGCAACACTCATATTACAAAGGTACATCTCCTACTTTCCATATCAAGCGTGAACATTAAAAATCAATTTGCAGTTGTGTTCTGGATCAGAGGTAGAAAAGATTTTGAATGTTTTAAATAGCTTTAATGATAAAGACTGACAAGAGTGCTATTGGTAGGTATCAGTTCAGTTCAATTTTATCTATACAGCGATAAATCACAACAACAGTCGCCTCAAGGTGCTTTATATTGTAAGATGGACCCTAAAATAATACAAAGAAAAACCCAACAATCAAATGACCCCCTATGAGCAGCACTTTGGCGACAGTGGGAAGGAAAAAAGGTATGTGAGGTCTAAGCTGCTTGATCATCCATGTTGTTTATTTTCCAGTTTAGTTTCAAAAAATACAAATTGAAGTTGGAAAAAATGGATCATTGAAATGGAAAACATGTCAAAAAAGCCCAGCTTAATTAAAGGTAAATTCTGTGTGTGTGTGTGTGTGTGTGTGTGTGTGTGTGTGTGTGAGCACTGAAAGAATGGATGTTATCAGTCCCTGGTGGAGTTTCCTCTCGGACAGGAAGTGGGCTTCCTCTGCTTCCTGTTCGCCTCTCCTGTGTGTGTGTGTGTGTGTGTGTGTGTGTGTGTGTGTGTGTGTGTGTGGTCCCAGGAGAAGTCTCAAAAGAACAATCAGTGTAGAAAGAGAAAGAACAGGACTGAAGCAGCTGTATCAGAAGCTAAAATAACTCCGAGAGGCAGAGACACTTAAGGAATAATGGAAAAACCAACGGAAAGAAAGAAGCAATGACAAAAAAGGCAAAGTAAGGCAAAAAATAAATTCAGGAAGAGTGTGACCTGGACCAGGACTGACCCACCACAGGATCAGCGCAGAGAAAGACTGAACGACTATGGACTATGAACCAAAGAAATCCAAGAAGGTATTGTAGCGCCTCTTCCACATCTCAGTTTTTATCTTTTCATTGTTTTTGTGTCATTTGGATATTGATGACTTGAGCTCATTTTCTCACATATTTTCAAAAGCCATTGATCTTTATGTTTATGCAAACCAAAAGTCCTTTCAAGTCTCCCTTTAATTAGGCATCTTCACAAGCACAATCCTAAAGTCAGCTGATTTCAAATGAGACACAGACACGAGTTGGCTGGTTTGGTAGTTTGACTCTGTTTGCCATCGATCAACAGCAAACTCTCTTCACTTATCAAGCTTATCAAGCTTATCAAGCTTATCAAGCTTATGTCCTCCTAAAGATGAAAAAGAAATGATAAAAGACAAGGAACTTTTTTGTAGTGACACGAAACCAAATGTAAAGATCAAGGAAAAACTCACCACTGCAGTCAGGACTTGTATTTTTTGGTCTTTGTCTACTATTTTGTATTTTTTCAGCACTTTTTGGCAATTCTGCCTCTTTTATTATTATTCCTGTCTCATATTAGCTGTGTAGCAGATTGCATTTCATACTGAAATACAAAGGTTCTCAGAAATTGAATTTTTTGCAGACACTAACACACATTTTCATGCAGTTCTTTTAAATAAACTCTGTGAACATGTACATTAGAGACACTTATTGTGAAAACATTTTCTCCTGCTGGTTATTTTTTTTATAAATTAAAAACTGTTGCTTGAAAGTTGTGTGATTTCTGCTGACTGTGCAAACAGTTGCCCCTTGCTGATTATAAAGATATCCTTGATCCATGATCGTGGTGCTAGGTTTGGCTGCTGGGCTGTCAGAATCTTGGTTAATCCAGCAGTTAATCCGTACGTCACTGACACTAAACCAAGGGAACGTGCTGAGCCTTCCTTCCTTTTTTAAATTCTTTTTTTGCAAATAGAATTTGCAATTCAAAACCAGTTAGTCTGCTAACATATGGAAAGCCCAGAGGAGTTCCCCCTAGAGGTGTTTGACACCTCATCAATGACCTATGCCCAGATGGCAAACACATCTGGGGATAATCTGAGCTGCTTTTGGCACATTAAACTGTAAACAATGTGAGCCTTGGTGTTTGCAAGTTCAGCTGGTTGGCACAAGGGCACTTGTTGGCACAGGTTTTTCCTTGAGTACTTAAGTGGCCTAATAGTGCAGTAATTTGTACAGCACAATCAAAACATACCACCCCATGCCCCTCCTCTACACATCCCCTGATTGTGTGGGCCTGACACAAGACAAAAGCCATGATCCAAGCTCATAGAAATATACAGATGCTATTTGAATTCTCTTGTGAGGATAGTCTTCTTCTTCTTCTACTCTACCATCTGTTGCATTCATCCCTAGGTCATATATCCATACTACCACCACTCAGTAATGATGTTTCGCTAAACCAGTTTGGTGTAATGGGGCCATCTGACTGTGACATGAAAGCCAAAAGTTCTTGATTTGGCTGGAATCATTTTTAAAAACATGTTCTCATTACAAAGTTTTCTAAAGCCTGAAATAAGATATTAGAGAGAGAAAAATATGTTTATTTAAAATGAAAAGTTTGGAAAAAATACTCTGTGAAATCAAAAAGCCTCTAAAGCTAGATGGAAAATTAATCCCTGCTGTGACCCAGGCAGGTTGTGAGATTGAACACATTCATTACAAATCCAATTAGTTCCCTTCTTTTTGTCTCCTCAAAGACACATTGGAACCAGAAAAAGAACAAAACTCATTATAACCATCCTCTGTCTTTCTTGTTAAATTCAGCTGACAAAAGAGATGTTCATCAGAAATCTGCCTACACAGAGATCTGCGCTTGTTATAATTCACAGAGAGACAAGACAGGTTTCTGACTCTAAGACAAGCTAATCTCCTCTCTCTGTTCAGTGTGTGTCTGTGTGTTGTATTGTCCACTCTCCTTATGCCTTCTAGCTACAGTTAATGTGTTTGTGTGTGTGTCAGTGGGTGTCTAACAGTGTGCGCCGTGTTGTCAGCGATGAGCTGTCAGAGATCACTGCTCACCTGTCAATCACTGCTGGTACAGCCCAAGGCATATAGTGCGGTAACACACACGCACAAACACACACACAATTATCCCGAGGCATGCATTTACACACAAATTAACCTTCTCAGTGGCTGCAGCTCAAATTCACACTCAGGACACTAATAGTCACTGGACTGTGCTCTGATAATTAGAATCAGAACACTCATTTTCTGACTAAATAAACACTTTGTTGATGATTCAGCTATTTTTAATCGCCATTAGGTCTAAATCATCATCAACAAAGAAAAGTACCTTTACCATAATTTTACCATTTTTAATCTAATTCACATCAAAAACTTTTTTTTGATAAAATATCTTTAACTTTCTCCAAAGTATTTAAAGTTAGAGCTAACTCTAAATACACAGAAACTGGGACGTAGCTTAGGTTGTACAGATCCTCGTGGATAATGCTAAAAGAACGGTCATTAAATAAACAGGATCTGTCCTCTTGTAATCATAAATGTTGGCCAATAAACTCTGAATCCGTTCCTCTAAACATAAACACACAGTAAACATCTGCGTTTGCTGCATAAGGACCACAAAACGAGACACAAGTTAAAGTCTTGGTAGTAATTCAAGGCAGCTGCACTTTACCTCGAGCTAAATGCTAATACTGAGAGACTATAAGAAAGTATGGAAGCACTTCAATAGATCGAGGAAGCTGACAAGAATTAGTGAGCTTGCTTTTTCTGGAGGTTTTCTCCCTGTTGATTCCACGTGGTTGCTAATATAGAACGAAGTGCCCTGAGACAACTTATGTTGTGAACTGAGATCTTTTTTGTTTATCTCATTCTAACTCACTAACATTTGCTTTTGTGCATTTGTAGATGTAAAAATGAGACCTAAAACTCTCACAAAAGCCTCAGATTTCGTATCTCTTCATGAAGTATTGAGTTATATAATATGTTGACCTTTTAAAGATCCAGGAAACATCAACATGCTTAGCAAATATCATGGCAATCCATCTGAAACTTGTTGAGACGTTTCAGTAAAAATCACAATGGTGGTGCTACAAGAAAAGGCTGGCGATCACCAAACTCACAAGTCAAGTTTCATCATCTGGAAACTTGACATGAAGAAAATATTGGGACAATCAATCTAGCAGGTGTTTGTTAAGTGGCAGGTTTGGCCTTCTAGTACAAGTATTAGAACATCCTCTGCATTCAATGGCTGTTGAGGGACTCTTCAGTATTTAACATCCTTGTTTTCCTCTCTTTAGGCTTTTGTCTCTCCCATTAAGCGACTGGTCTGGTCCAAATCTGGTCGTAGACAAGTTGATCGAGGAAACATTTATCGCCGCCCGCTGCACACCGTCCCCCTCTACCCACCCGACTACCTCATACACCCCGAGAGACTCATCTTTGACTATGTGGAGAAGGAGGTCAAGGTAGGACCATGAATAGGCCAGGAGAGACTAAAATACAAGAAAAAAAAAAATACTTGAATACGCCACGACAAGTTGCTTTTCTTTTGATCTCTGCTCGTAGTTCCTTGGTCACCTGACATGGGTCTCGGTTTCGCTGAACCCCTCCAGTCGAGATGAGCTGCTACAGCTGCTGGACACAGCCAGGGTTAGTAAAGATTGGGCACTGTCAAAGTGATCCGCGAGTTAAAGTGCCTGAGTTAAATTGTGTACGCGCCGATGAGACGATGACACTGTCGTCTGGCTCGTTCGTCGATAATCTACAACCACGTGTTCCTGTGTGTTTGTCAGTAGCAGCTGAAGGTGCTGCCGCTGAAGACCAGCGTGGACCAGGACTGTATCCTGAGCCTGTCTGCTCGCTGTCTGCTGCTCACCTGGAGAGACAACGAGAAGCTGCTGATGAGAATCCCCACACATGAGATCGCCGCTGCCTCCTACCTGAGAGATGATGCACTGCACCTCCTGGTCCTCAAGACAGGTGAGACCAAAGGTGGTTACTGAAGGACAGAGGAAGAACAATAAAACCTTTTTAAATGATGCTTTCAGTTTTTAGTGAAATTAAATTAAACACTTGGCATTAAAGCATTTGGGGAAATATCATCACATATTGGAATACAGACCTTGTTTGCCCCTCCCTGAGCCTGGTTCTGCTGGAGGTTTCTTCCTGTTAAAAGGGAGTTTTTCCTTCCCACTGTCGCCAGAGTGCTTGCTCATAGGGGGTCATATGATTGTTGGGTTTTTCTCTTTATGTATAATTGTCAGGTCTATCTTATAATATAAAGTGCCTTGAGGCGACTGTTGTTTTGAGTTGGCACTGTATAAATAAGATGCAGTTGAACTGAAAAGTTTGTTTTCTTGACTTTTATTTATACAGTGTGTTAGAGAATCTCATAATGAAAATATTCGGCTGTCTGCATTTTTTTTATCTCCACTAGACAAACTTTCTCCTCTTTTTTCTTTCCCCTCTCAAATAATTCAGGATTACAAAAACACATTTGTTTTCCTTATTATGTTATGAGGAGCAGGAGACTATAAACAGAGGAATGCTGCAGGAACTGAGCTGGCTGTTTTTAACTTTAGGTGATTTATAGCTGTGTTGCGTTTTGCCCCTCATTTGCTTACTGCACATTCAAAACACTGATATGTCTCATACTATAATAAAGAAAGTCTTGTGAAAACAGAGGAGATGGGGCCTCAGGTGCTGAAAATGTCAGATTTTGTGATCTATATGTTTTGTGTAATTCCACATCTCACAGGTCTAAATGTGGACACCGTGGTTGCCGGGGATGACAGCCTGGACAGGAAAAAGCCAACTGGCATCGACGGGCGACGTCAGACCATGAGCTGCAATGCTGACCCCCGACCTGCCGGGGGTACGATGGAGAGGCGACACACCATCTGTGGAGTTGACTGGAGGCCGTCACTGTCCAGGAGTAACCATGACAAAAACCAGAATGTGGAGAGAGGAGGAGGTGGTGGGGAGAGGGGAGGTGGAGGGAGTTTAGAGAGGAAGAGAGTCGGAGGGAGCTGGGAGAGGAGGCAGCCAACATGTAAAACAGGAGGGAGCTGGGAGAACCGCAGGGCAAGACCCATGAGCGGGAACTGGGGAGTGGGAGTAGGTGGAGGTGGTGGTGGGAGCTGGGAGAGGAGGCATGGAGGAGGTGGTGGTGGAGGAGGGAGCTGGGAGAGAAGGGGAGGGATTGGTGGAGGTGGTGCAGGGAGCTGGGAAAGGAGGCAAGCGTGCACGGGGAGCTGGGAAAGGGGGAAGAGCTACGGCAGCTGGGAGAGAAGGAACCACAACCCGCTGGAGCCCACGCCCTGCCCCGACGCCTACTGCAACCTGGTCATCCTGGCTGTGGAGAACAGGGTGGGTCAGACGCGCTCCAAAAAAGAGAAATACTTGACTTAATTTAAATTACAGGTTTCAGAAGTTGTGCTTGGTGACCTCATGTTATGATTTTTTTATGATCTGTGTTTGGCTGGGGCATGCGTCACCTGGCTGTCTGTGAGTTAATGTGCAAGTTAAAGTCCCTCAATGACTGGATCATCAAATTACAGACACCTGGACACCTGTTTGGTGGGACCTGGCCAAGTTCATTTGATTATCAGGTCTTTCATCAATAATTAGACGTAGCATACATAAATGTCAACGTACATGCACACAGAACAGCTTTAAAAACAGAGTTCACTTACAGCTATAAAATAACAGAATACAACAAAACAGCCAGCGCATTTTCATATTTTACAAGGATAACATCACATTTAAAACTTTAAAACACACAAGTGCTCACACGCACACACACACACACACACACAAACACACACACACACACACATGTTGTTGTCTTGACTGTCTCTTCCTTTGAACACCTGTCAGGACTTCTTCTCTCAGAAGCAATGATTCACACCCAAGCAGAGCTCAATGAGCTTTTCTCACAATCACACTGTGACCCGTTAGAAAAAGAATACAGACTGTCAGTAATAACAATAATAATAAGAAGAAGAAATATTTCCAGGGGAGAGTGAATTAATTTATGGAAATTTCACTCATATTAAAACGATAACAGATGAGTGGATCTCTCTGCTGCAGGGTGTCTGCCACTGATGGTGAATTTTGACTGAACAACGATTTCAGGTCATAAAACAAAAAACTGAGTTTATGATTGCTGCTACAGCTAACCTCCCAATTAGCTAGCCTGTGAATTTGCTGAAGGCCATCTCAACCAGTTTAAAGGTAAATACAATGAAATAAAAAACATAAAAAAAAATACATACAAAATAAATAAATACATACAAAAAAATAAAATAAAAAATATTTTCCCTGTTTTCTTCTGCTCACCTCATCTGGTTTCATTCATTTTGGCTGTACTGCCAGCTGAGTTGAGTGATCAAGGGTACCGGTGATATGTTGTTGATATTCCTATCAAAAATGTATAGCTTCATGGTGCCTACAGCAGGTCACCTGGTGGTTGGTGGTTTGATCCCAGTCAGTCATCCATCAGAGTATGATAGGCAGCACTTAGAAACAGTGTAGGAAAAAAGTGCTGGTGTGAATGTACATGTTGTGTAACGTGCTTTGAGTAGAAAAGTGCTATATAAGAACCAATTAATTTACCATGATCTAGTTTGAGACAATAAAATTCTGGCATTTTGTTTCATTCGCCTTTATGATGGACCCTCAGCTGTGGTCAGATACCCCAAATGCCCACTGAATAATCCACCCAGGTTCTTCTTTCCGAAAGCTTTGAGCGACTGTGCTTTTTGAGTTTAGTGGTTTGAGTTTAGGTTGCCTGCTCTTCTTGTTTTCAGCCCACCTCGGGTCATACATCTGAGATGAACATGATCCTTCCAAATCATCCCAAACCACATCTTCCCCAAATAAAAGACACAAAAGCAGCCTGGGAGAACCATCATTCCTTAAACTCCGGCTCTGAGGGCCTGACCCAGGCAAACACAAAGAAGATGAAGGAGTAAATCATGAAAAGAATGTCATAAGAAGCAATAATAATTTTGTGAAACAAAATTGCAGAAAACCTCAATTAATAGAAAAAATTCATAAGAATGCATGAAATTTAATGCCCCTCACCGCTCCCCCATGCTCAAGTCAACCCTATGCCAGTGTGTATGTATATTTATATGGCTGGTTTTATTATGACCCTAATAAAACCAACAAGCCAAAACATGTTGGTCGAGCATGGGAGACGAAAAAAAGCTTTGACAGGAAATAAAATGCAAAGCAAATGAAATGCAAAGCATTGTTTAATTAGGGGTCACTAATCATTTGCCTCACATGCTGAAACAGTGGAAAGTAGGGCAACACTGATGATGATACACATTCATCGGCACACACACAAACAGTGATAGTGAGACTCTGCAGTCTTACATAACCTGGATCATTACATCACACTTACAGCAGAATCGCTTTGTCATTGCATGTGTGTGTGCGGTGACAGGGTTCCTCTGTCACTGTTAACCTCTTCTCCTGAGTAATAATTTGTTTTGCCTCAGCAGCAGCAGGGTGTCATTGTTTAACTGGCTCAAATGAAGCTAACAGCCTCCAGCCGTGTTTCATCACATCAGCGGACTCCTGGCTCTGCTTTCAGTGGTTGCTGGTTTATATCCTGACACTTGTGTGCCTTTGAACACACGTACTTATGTGACTGCTGCACTGAAACTGGAATTTGCTGTGTGCAAAAGTGATTTAAGGGTAAAGGTTTAAAAGATGATGTGTTTGATTGATGTGTCTGCTAATTCAGCCTGACAGCGGCCTCTGTGTGTTTGAATGTGCGTGCAGGATGCTGCAGAGGAGTACTGTTCCCTCATCTGTCAGATGTTCCAGATCATTTACGGCCATCAGACCATCGAATGTGTTGACAGGGCGGGCTTTCACTACACCATGCCGGACCGCTATTGGTTGGAAAGGAGTAAGTAATCTCCTGTACTGTATATGTACCCATCTCCCCATAAATTTGCTAATTCTCTTACTCCCCAGAGGATGAACCATTAAGATTTTAATCACCGTTTTCAGGATTTGAGTAAAACATAATTAGTACTGTTTTATTTGCTTTTTTCTTTTGGTTACTTTTTGAATTTATTGATAAACACTGCAGCCTCTGTGGAGATTTAAAGGCTAACTACTGTCTTGGGCAGGTGAATAGTAGAAAGCTTATTAAATGCTTCTTTGTCTCTGCACAGGTGACAGCTGTCTGACGGACATGTCTTACAGTTATGATCCAGAGTTTAGCTGCTGCAGCTCATAGTAAGTAACGTGCTGCACCACTGTTTCTGTGAGACAGAGTGATTTAACCTCACAAAGTCAAAAAGTTTTAAAAAACAACTTTTACCAGGTAAAATATTCACACTCCTGCAGTTAAAGTTTTTAGTCGTGATTATCACACAGTTTTCAGCAGGTCTGGGTTTTTTACGAGAGGTTTTATTCTGATGTCCTGAATACAAACCGAACAATGACAAACTGATGACCTGCCCAGGATGTACCCCACCTGTCGGCCTGTGAGGGCTGAGGTGGACGCCATCGTCCCTGTGACCCTGAACTGGATAAGTGGTGCAGAAAATAAATGGTTTAAATAGTTTAAATATGAAAAAAAAACCCATTGTATTTTGGTATTTATATTTAAATTCCCTTCATCCAGCATGCATTCTTATAGCACTTTATTCTTTATAGATTAAGTACTTTATGTCAAACGTACATGGATGGATGCAGTTGGGGCAGTATTTGGGGTTCATTGTCTTGAGGACTCTTTGCTATGTGGACTACCAGTTATAAGCCTTGTAATGTTGAATGGTACTGTGTTGGTTTACAATGTCTAACATGAAAATAAATTAAAAAAAAACATTTTACTGTCAACTCCATTAAAAGCCCTGATAGCTAAATTAATTTAATGAGCTAGAATCCCGTAAGAATGATGCTTTATAGACACTAAGTTTTATAAATAGCTACTATGAAAGAATGGTTATTAGATGCTTTGGTGTGAACTATAACTGGCACAGAAGCATCGCATCAACTCAGTGAACAATTGGCAGCTTATCAGGAGCTGCTGTGATGTGATTATTGTCTATCAGTAATCCTCTCCCTCTCTCGCTCGCTCGCTCTTCTTCTGTCTTTCAGTGATGGTTCCCAAGATGCCTTCGATCTCTACTACAGCGAGACATACAGCGAGAGTTCATCCATCTCTCTGCAGGACTCCCATCGTAGTCTGGCATCAGTCAGTGATGCAGGAGACAGTAACCCTGGCCTGCTGCTCATGCAGGAGTACATGATCACTGTGAGTGTTTGTAGTGACGACTGTTCAACTCTCACCCACAGCAGGTGAAACTGGCTCTTCATAGTGGAAAAGATTTATATAGTTTGAATTTGGTTAGCATTGCACCACACAACACCATATAAGCTAATAAAACTTTTGAATGTAAAGTCTGAATATTGTAATAAAATAATTGTGTTTGCACAAGTCAAACAGATTCTCCTGTTCATACACGGATGTGCTGCATACAGACAGGACAGTGTGTGGATATCATTCCTCTATATCATTACAGTGTGTAAGCAGATAAGTGACAGAGCGTTTTCAGAGCAATGAAACTAGATGTAAAATTATTAACAAAGTACTTAGAAGAGGTCGTGATTACGCTGCATAACTGGCACAAATGGGAAAATTCACTGAACAAGAAATGTTATCTGATTGATTGTTTGCATCATCATCTTAGTCTCCTTTTATGTGTGTGTGTAGCTGCGTAACAAGCTGGCTCCAGTGGAGTTGCAGAAGTTTGCGGTGTTGCTGAGAGAATACAGACTGGGATCAAACATTGACTACTTCTGCTCTGAGTTGCTGCAACTGTACGGAGACAACCGCAAGTTCCTGCTGCTGGGTGAGAGATGTACAGATAGAGTGGAACAGAGAGAGAGAGAGCTCGTTAACTTACTGAAACCCTGCGGCATACCACAACCTACTATCCATACTATGCTTGTGGTAGTGTTGCAGGGGAAGGAGAGTCTGTATATTCACGTGTGTGTGTGTGCATGTGTGAGTACTCTTGGTGTGTGTTTACTGCAGTGTGCGTAAACCACAGCTTCCTGTTTCTGAGTGAGAGAGAAAGGAGGATTGTATGGTGTTTTCCTCCACACACCCTGTTAATCCTCAGCATGCTGTATAATCATCATTATGAAAGATTTAGTGGTGGCGGAAAAAGAAACCCGACAAAATGAAAACTGGCTGAGGAGTCGTCACGCCTGCATTTTAAATAACATAGAAAAGCTGTTTCTATTGAACTCTACTGTGTTTAATATTAATAAATAGTTATTAACTATTAATAGTATGAATTATTTGCAGGAGTTTATGAATTTAAGACAACATCTAAAAGATCATTTACTTGTGTATCTGATACATCTTTGCATAAAAAATAGAGTAAATTCAGATCCTGAAATGAACTCTGCTCTTCTACAACCATTAAAACATGCAAAGAAGAGTAAAATATAATGGAGCTACAGTTAGGTCCATAATTTGTTGGACAGACTTTAACTTTGATTAAACAATTGATTGAAGTGCAGACATTCAGCTTTAATTCAGGAGGTTAAACAAAAGTTTTGCACTTACTCTTTAGGAGTTCTGGAGAGTTTTTATACACAGTAATAATTTAAAAAAAATATAAAGATTACGTTTAATATGAAAATCTGATGCTGTGGGCGTAAAGAGCTCATGCCGGGTGTCCAGCACGGTGGTGGAGGGGTGATGATTTCTGCCTCTTTTTGCAGTCATTGAATCAACCATGAACTCCTCTCTGTATAACAAAGTATTCTCGAGCCATCTGTCTGACAGCTTAAGCTTGGCCAAAACTGGGTCATGCAACAGGATTAGAAGTTTGAAGTAATGAAGTACAAATACTTCATTACTGTACGTAGTACAGAATTTCCCAGTAGCTGTGGTTTACTTGAGTATTTTTTTTAATATATTTTGACAACTTATTACTTTTACTTCTTACATTTTAACACAAACATCTCTGCTTTCTAGTCCTAACATTTTCAAAATAGACTTGTTAGTTTGGATTTAAGAGATCTGAGGGGAGTTATTATTTCCCATTACTTTGCGCCTTCAACCATCAAACATTATGTGTTGCTGAATTGTATTTTTGTGTAACCTAGTGTGTCTTTCAGGCTTACTCAAAGGTTGCATCAAAAAGCTGACAGTGTAGTACATGCTACGTTGGTTAGTTTGCAGTTCTGTGGTGAAGATTACAATAATGCACTATGTTGGACTGATGCAATACAGGGTGTGGTGCTGACAGTCAGTGTAACAAGGAAATATGCATCAGCTTAAACTTAAGCTAGGCCAAGATTCTGACATGCAGTACTGCACAATGGCACTGTGGTTAGTATTAAAGGTTCAAAGGTAGAACTTCTTTCTTTCCAGGTGCTCCACCTTTCTCCCAAAAGATTTTTGGAATTTTAATTGGTGACTGTAAAAACTTATAATCCCGCAATGAAACTGTGAGAACATTAAAATAATTAAATAAGAATGACATAAATTTGCAGGATTGTAACTGCAAAGCATGTGAAAAAGGTTATCATGAAACACTTTTAGAATGTTTTTGAAGATTGTTATCTAATTGTTAGAGAATGTTTTGGGAACAAAAGTAACAATTTCCTGCTGAAACATTACAAAAACCCTGAATTCTAATGTCCTCAGAAGGTTTGTAGACCAAAGACAGATTCCAGCCACCATTTAGCTGCCTTTGCTCTGTAAAAACCAAAGAAATCCAAAAATTTGTAATATTTTAATAAATAATAATTTGCCAGCACACTACATTAAAAGAAAACTGCTGTATTTTGACATATTTTGTAGTTTGTATATTGTGTTTCCTCAGAGTCTGTCATTTTATTGTTTGTCCTTCGTGTTCCAGGTATGCGTCCATTTATCCCAGACAAGGATGTCGGGGCATTTGAGAGTTTCCTGGAAAGCATTGGGATCCGGGAGGGCGGGATTTTAACCGACAGCTTTGGACGTATCAAACGCAGCATGAGCAACATGTCTGCCACCGCTGTGAGAGGGTATGTAGATGTGATAGTGTAGACTGATATGATCTCAACACATGCTTTTAAAATATAAAATTACAGTCAAAACATAAATGTGAGTTTTTCAGACCTTTTCTGTTTGTTTTCTGTTTTTCCCAGCAGGTATGATAATTGCTCTCTAGCTTCAGGATCTCAGGAATTCAACCGACGTATCACCGACATCACCCATGACATCGAAGCACTCGGTTTCCAGGACACGCACGATGACATTGAGGAGGAAGACTACTACCTCTGATGGAGCGACAAACCGAAGGAATTTAGACAGCGTTTTAACTGTGACCCCGCCCTGCTGCCTCATAGCAAGCTCAACACATCCACAGACTGTAAATATAAATAGTCTGACAGTACTGGCCTTTTTTATTTTCATGTTTTCGATTGAAATTCAAGCTCTGAGGCAGAAAAAAAGAAATGCGCAGTTTGTGAACTGAAATCCTTCATTCAGAATAAGAAGATTAACGATTAATTATTTTATTATTATTTTTCCTTTAAATTTTGTTTGGCACTAATGTGTTTTCAACCAATGGAGTGTGCTTCCTTGCAAAACAATGCACATAGCCACTGTCTGGTTTTGAAATCTTCATTTTGAAGCACAAGTGACACATATTTCAATAAAAGAGTCAAGTACAAGCACAAATACATTATATTAAGACATAATCACAAAGGCTAAAGGTGTGAGCATGTGCATTGTGTGTTTTTATTTTTACATGTTCAATAACTTGACAAGAAATACCTAAATAAAACATAAAAGTAATGAAACATCATTTGAGCTGTGTTGCCCTGTGAAAGTTTAGATGGAAAATCAAAATGGAAACAAAAAATTGAATTAATTTTTTTCCTTTTTTTTAAAAAAAATGTGATATTTAGCATTAAATCATATCAGTCACCATTCTTTACACAAAGAGACTGTAGTATTATCTTCTGATGGGAGTGTAATATCCACATGTCACCACACGGAGGCATGGCAGGATTCAAAAAGAAAAAACTTGATTTACATCACTGGATCTCAAATAGATAGAAACAGATAGATTTGTCTCCCTCCCAATGGTGCATTGACCCATTATCATGGCAGCAGCATCATGACCTTCCCATGGTACACTGCTTCTCTCCCCTCCAGCCCTCTATGCCAGCCTCACTTAGCATCAGAGCCCAAGAGAGTCAGTACACCCATGAGCCTCACCCGAGTCACTTAGTCTCATTATGTAAGAGAACAAAGCTGCCTGCATTTATTTGTAACTTTATTTTCATCAGAAGCGATACACAGTCCTCTAAATGCATCATCGTTAGCCAAAAGGCTGGTTTTAATCTCTTGAGAATGAACAAATGGAAGAGAGGCGCTGCGAACGGCTCTGCAGAAAAGTGCTTTAAAAATATGAATTCATGGAGAGTACTGGGTGTTACAGAAGCAGAGAGGAGAAAATGGGTGAACTAGAGATTTTTACAGTTTTCCATCTAATATCGAAAAACACCACAAAATACCTTGTGACTAAGCTTTTTCACACTTTACAAAACTGACAAATAATGAAAGGCTTTCTTTTCTGTTCATGTAAGCTTTTCCAGGCTCATTCTTCATTTTCCAGTTACTTCTTGACCCACATCTAAAGTCAGAGGTCGAGATTACAGTTTTTGTGTCTTGAAACTTAATTTGGCAAGCGAAGATGATACCAGGAAAAGCAATTAGATAATGTTCAGTTCTATTATGAGAACTGAAGATAAATTATGTTGAGCTAAGCCTGTAGGAAATAATTGCAAGGCAAAGCAAAGTATGTGTGTGTGTGTGTGTGTGTGTGTGTGTGTGTGTGTGTGTGTGTGTGTGTGTGTGTGTAGCATTGTATAAATTCAATCCTCATCATCAGATTACAACTCTGTAATCTCTGGAATCATCCATGTGGTAACGTTTACTAACATATCATAATGTCATCTTTCTTTCTACGCACACACACACACACACACACACACACACACACACACACACACACACGCACACACACACACACAGGGAGAAAATCCCTCTTTCACTGCTTGTCATATGAAGCACTGGGTAATCCTGTGTTCATGCTTTCCTATACTATCACAAAATCCCCCAAATCCAAAAGATGGGTTTAAGTTTTTGTTAGTAACCAAATTTGCTGGCTTTTAAAAAAAAAAAAAAAAAACCCATTTCGTATTAAATTATTAATTTAAAGGCCCAATTTATTATTCGATTTTGAAATAGCTGTTTTATCTATTTGCCTTATTTAAACTAAATATGTGCAGCTTCGATGATATTGCATTATATTTAAAAATGTTAACCCCCCCCCCCAAAAAAAATACCTGTGTATTGTGTTGAAGAAATATCAATATTAAAGTTACATTTCAAAGTTACTTTTATCTAATCCACACATTTACGGACATGCTCTTTAATATTTGGTTAAATTCCCTCCAGCAGATGCTTTTGGTAGCCATCAACAAGCTTCTGGAATAATTTCAGCTTTATATTTAAACACTCTCCCTGATGGACTTTATTTAAATTGGTTGATTTGGTGGATTTTAGAGTTCGGAAATTTAAAATAGAGCTGAATTCTGGGATTTGGAAGTCCATCCCAGGGATCATTGTTCTGCTGGAACACTTTATCCAAGTTTTAACTGTCTAACTAAGGTTGTCATCTTTTTTTATTTTTTCATCCTTTTTGTGCAGTGCATCAGTGACACTGGTGGCTAAAGAGCTGACAGCTGGTACAGTGTTCTTAGGTTTGAAAGTCTCACCCTGACTCCTCTAAACATACATCGTGTCATGGTGGCCAAATATTTCCACGTTTGTCCCATCTGACCATAAAACCTTTCTCCAGAGAACATTTAGCTTGTCCATGCGGGTGGCTGAAAATCTGGATTACCTCTAACCAGTTTTCACTCATCTGATGGTGACACTTTAGATCTTCTTTCAGACCTCTGCAAATTGGTGACACATCTGAATATGTTGTATTTTGTGTACTTGTTAAAACTGATGATCTGCAGTTGTTTATGAATGGCTTCAGAAGACCTTCAAACGTATATACATCTACAATTCTGTTAGATCTCCACTGAGATAATTTTATAATAATAATAATTTTATTATACAAACATCGTCTGAAAATAAAGTATAGCTTAATAAGGTTCATATTTATTTTTGATTTTACTTTAAAAATGCAGTAAGGTGATCTGGTGGCTCTAGTTTGCTGCTGAAGGAGTTTTGCTGTATAATTTTGAGCCACTTGTCCCGTAGAAGGAAAGTACTCTGTAAATCAATGCAAAACTGTTCACCTTTATGATGAAAGATCTCTGTCCTGATGTGGTCCATTCCAGGATAACGGTGTCTCGATCTATATGGAATGAGCCATCACAGAACAGTTTGACAAGCAAGAAAAGGATGCGAATTATCTGCTAAGGCCTTCACTGTAATCATATCTCAACCCAGCTGAAGACCTAAGGAAGATTTTAAACATATTCCACAAAACTCACCACCAGCATCTTGACTCTTACATTGTTTTATTTCCATTAGTCCTAAGAATGCAAAGACAGTCAATTCCAAAACCCACTGAAGTACTCGTGGCACACATTAAAACCCTGTATATTAGTTCTTTTATTTATCACCTTTTTGTGCAGACACATAAGAATAGAAATCACACTTTAAAGGAGAGACTGAAAAACAATGCTGTACACTGCAGTTTAGTGCACGCCCTATCATAAACAAACTTACAGCATATTTTGGTCTTTGTTACAAGCTCTAATGTGAAGCTTTAGAGTTTCGCATAATTGTTTTTGTCTTTCCTATTTGCTGTAGTTGAGGCCCCGTCTGTTCCATCTGTTCCACGTAAGCAAAACCATGCACCTTAATACATAACATGACATCATGCAATTGCAATAAGAATTTCCAGTGAAATCGAGCTGAGTTAAAATGACATCAGCTTTGGATCTCCATCCTGTTATTGTTCTAACTCAGCTGGAAGGTCAGTTGCAGTTCATCGGTTGCTCTGCAGATGTAGGGGATCAGGAGGGTTAGTGTACGATGACAAACTCCAAGCCTGCAAGGATTACAGTGTCCTGTGCCCTACAGGTTATATTTAGCAGGGTACCAGTCATGCTTCACAGTGTGGTTGTCCTGCGACACCAACCAAGTTCACTTAGCCCAGTCGTGGTGTCACTGCAGGGATCAGTGCAAAGAAAATCCACTGAGGTTTCATAACAAAGTGCCAACAGCCAATCAAAGCTGCAGTCAGGCAACACTGCATTGACAGCTCAGTTAGTGCCTCAGCAGCCCTCATACTGTGCAGTGATGTGTAGAAAAATTACATAGATGCTGCAGGAAACAATGATGTTACCTAAAATAAAAAAAGCAAGCACAAAAAAGAGAGGGGAGAAATTAAATTGAAGAAATTAAAACATCAAAATCCTGCTTTTAATTGTACAAATATTTGTTGTTTTTTGGGATTGTAACAAGGGTTACAGATGTACTTTTTATTTTATAGGTTATTTAACATGAACAAAGCAGAATTTACAATTAATTAATGTAGTTTAATTATGCTAAGATAAATATTTGATCATTGCAAACAGACCTTAAGAAGTAACTTAATTACTTTAGGAACTTTTTTAACCCAGCATATACAACTAATGTCTCAAAAAATGCAAACTCTATTGTTGTTATTGTTGTTTTGCAGTTGTACATCAAGCCTTTTATGGCCAGTATGTCACATTATTAACCAACAGTATGTTGTTGTTTACAGCGTGCCTCAATACGTCATTACGTATTCCCCCAGCTGGACCAATGAGAGCGCAGGAGGGCGTAAAGCGGTCTGGCGCCGGGTAAAAGGGATTTGACAGTTGCAGGTCTCTAGCTGATCCTTCAGTTGACTTCCTCAGTGGGGTCGAGACAGAGACGATGGCGGCGGCTGCCTGCAGCCAGCACACCGCTGTCACTACCGCCACCGTTAGTGGCAAAAAACCGCATGCTAACAGAGAACATAGCCGGAGGAACCGTGAGAACTCTCGACGGAGACAAGCGGCTCTTTTGTTTCTCAGTAACATCTCCCTGGACGGACGACCGGTCCAGAGTAATTCTGCTGAAAATCAAGGAACCCGCCACCACAAACACAACAACTCGGAGGGAGCAGACTCCAGCTCTGCGGCGGGGGCTGCAGCCGGTTTGTGTCCGGATAACGACAACAGTAGTAGCTACGGGACATTCTCTAATGTACCAGCTTCCGTAAGCAGCGGGACAGTCACTCATTCCGCGGCACCGAGAACGGGACTCACCACCGTGCCGCCGATTCTCGTCCTGCCGTCGGACACGGGCTTCAACGATGTGGGGAGCACCGAGGTGTTGCTGGAGTGTCGCAGAGGCTCGTTTCCTTCCTCCGGTAACAGTAACCTGCTCTCGGCGTCCCCGTCCAACACCAGCCTGCTGCCGTCGCCGGTGGGACCGCGGAAGTCGTCCACTTTGCTGTCGGTTCAAAGCTGTAACTCGGTGTCCTCAGAGCCGCGACAAAGGTGAGATATATACGGCGGCGTTTCTGTTCTCTAATCGGGTGAGCGGTGTCATCTGAGCCTGGCTTTCAAGCTTGAATTTGCATGTTTGTCGTCGGTTTTCCCCTTTAAACAACACCTGAAAGTTAACAGGGGAGACCAGCTCGGCAGGTAGACTGTAGCCGGAGTTATTTAGTTTGACTTTGACTCGAAAGTCGTTCTTGTTCACAAACGGAGGCACTGACATTTCATGCTGAATGTGAGCTGGTGATCCCAGAGTTGATGTGTGAGTTCAGCTACGTTTGCTCCGGTCCACTCACTCCTCAGGCATTTAAGGACGTTTTAGAACGTGTCAGCGGTCACGATGCAACAAATTCACGGTTAGTGTTGCTGCCTGGAGGTAACAGTGAAGTCAGAGCAAGAGCTGTGTACATGACTCATAGCAGTTGAATTTGGGACGCAAACTACTGAAAACCCAAGACCACCAGCATTTAATGACATCAGACTTACGCTTGCATTTTTTTCATTTAGTGGCGTAATATCCTTTCCTAGAAGAAACAAGACATGTGGTAACAAGTTCATTTCCAGTGTTGTTTATGTCTTACTAGGTTGCATTGCGTGGGAAACAGCTGGCATTTAAAAACGAGCTTTTGTTCTTATTTTGTTTCCTATTTTTGGTTTCTGTCTAATTTAGTTTCAGTTAGTTACCAGAGTAACAGTGTAAGGTTTCGTCTTTTTAACTATTCCAACATAGGTGGTAACAAACTCTTGAATCACTCTCGTGCAGGCATCCCAGTTAGGACACCCAAGAGTGAGCAACACAGATAATAAACAAAACAAATTGAAAGTTGATAACCTATAAAAGACCTATAAATAAAATGTCTTTTAAGAAGCGATTTAAAGAAGGTTACTGACTTCTTGACCCTTATCTCCCCAGGCAGGTAGTTACAAAGCCAAAGGGTTCTAATGGAAAAGGCATGATCACCTTTAGATTTAAGTCTGGATTGTAAGGGTGGTGCTGTAGTGTAGCCTGTGCCTAGACCCAGATCTGTGGTTTAAATGGGATGGCAAAATCTTAAAATCAATTCTAAAATGTGCAAGAAGCCAAGACTTGAGTGATGTGTTGCTAAAACCAGGAAAAAACTGCACTGCTGCATTCTGAACTAATCAAAGGTGTGAGAGTAACCTGTTGAAGATGCTACAATCAAGCCTGGAGGTCTTAGTGTGAAAGTACTGTTTTTATTCTCAAGATGGTCGTTTTGTTTTTGTTTGTTTTTTTTGATGTGTTGTTCACCAGGTTTCATGGCCAGGTTTATCTGTTTGTTGCTCCCTTGAGAAGGTTATGTTTTTGGTAGGGTTTGTGTGCGTGTTTTTCAGTCTGTAAACATGGCTCGAAAAGTATTTATTGAATTCTGATAAAACCTTGTAGAGGTGTAGAGTGGGGACATATCAGCATTCAATTAAAATTTGTCTTCAAAATCAGCTTGAATTGGCAGAAAATGGACAGGAAGCTTTATAACTTAGAAACTATCATTCTTACACTTGTGCTGTTTATACAGTACTTTGTTGAAATGTTGAAAATAAAGATTTACAACATCATGTCACATTTGACCTCTGACCTCAACTTCAAGGATAAAATGTAGCTATTTAAGTTGACAATAAATTTTAAGACTGACAAGAACATGTTGGCACGGGATACGTTTTGAGTCTAGTTGAATAATTTTATTATGACATTGTTATGTACACTACAGTAACATGTATTTAGACGGTTATAAACTAACAATTTGAATACTTGTATAATGTATCTGAATACGTATTACTTTTTGGAAAACAGGCCAAATAAAAATAGCCTAAACTTTGCACTTATTTTTTACTGCACAATAAACTTCTTAAAGTACATTTTAAAACGAACAACAAAAACAAAATGAATATATACAAAGTACAAAACAATTTCCTTAAAATTAAATCGTGGACTAAGAGTGCGCCGCCTTGACGAAGGTTTGAGTGCTTCTTGTTTATCCTTGCATTTTGGGTGTAGCGACTCAAATATGGCCTAAAAGAGAACCTTGTGGTACACCATAGCTGAACAAACTGTACAAGATAAATTACTTGCATTGAGAAAGTTTATTTAAGATAAAATTAAACCAAATAAGTGCACTTTCCTCATGCGGACCTATGTTTTAAGTTGATCTACTACTTGAAAAGAATGAAGATGGTCAGTGGATAGCTTCAAGAGGACCTGCATTGTGTAACGTGCTAAAGTGTAATTAGCAAGAATTTTCTTAGTGTGTTGACAAATTTTACTCTATTAGCAAATCCTAAAGCTAAAGTCATTTCCTTTATACACTACCAGTCAAAAGTTTTAGAACACCCCAATTTTCTAGTTATTTATTGCAATTCAACTCGTTCAAGTCCAATGAATAACTTGAAATGGTGCAACGATGAGCTGTGAACTGCCAGAGGTTTAAAAAAAAAAAGGTAAGGTTACCCAAAACTGAAAAATAATGTACATTTTAGAATTATACAAAAAGGCCTTTTTCAGGAACCGCAAAATGGGTTAACACCTTAAAGCTGTTCTGCAGCAATGGAGGTGGATCGCGCTTTGAAAGCGGGTGCTACTAATTCCGAATTTCTGGATCACTTACAAGCCCCCCTCTCTGCATAAAAGCAGTGTTGGTACCAACACTGTGTTACCATACCCTCATTAGCGTTAGTTGAACAGTATTGTACTGCAGAAAGAAGTGTGTTGCTACAAAAATGGCAAGAAGAAGGCAGTTAACCATGGAAGAGAGACAGACCATCATAACACTTAAGAATTTAGGTCTTTCCTACAGAGAAATTGCAAAGAAAGTCAAGGTGGCAGTGAGTACAGCTTCCTTCACCATCAAAAGGTGCTCAGAAACTGGGGCAAACTCTGACAGGAAGAGGTCTTGCAGACCCAAAGCTAGGTAGCTCACAGGACAACAGCTTCAAGCACAGCTTTTAATAGTGGTCGTAATGTGCAAGTCTCAGTTTCAGCTGTGAAGAGAAGACTTTGAGCTGCAGGTTTGACACAATGAGTTGCAGCAATAAAGCCATTGCTAAGACGTCAGAATAAGACAAAGAGGCTGTTATGGATTGATGAATCAAAATTTGAAATCTTCGGTTCATCATGCAGGGTCTTTGTTGGCTGTTTTGCTGGATCCAGGGTCGGTGACTTGCACAGAGTGGGAGGCACCCTGAACGAAAATGCGCCAAATGTGGCTACTTTGATGAGCCAAAGGTTTAGAATAGATTTTGGTCTATAAAATGATTCCATCATTTCTTTTTTTAACTCCAATTGCATATTTGTATTATGCGTTTTTCAGAGTGCAATGAGACATTAAACTGCATAATTTTCAATAAAAACTGGAAAAATTGGGCTGTTCCAAAATTTTTGACTGGTAATGTACTCTTTATTTTGTTTTATTTGTTGGTTTTTATTTATTTTTAGAGTTTTAGTTTTAAATGTTTATTTTTTATTTTTCACTTGGCTGTATCTTTTCACCCCTGGCTCGTTTTAGTTGACTCAGATAACTGTGGTAGCCAGCTGTAGAAGCCAGCGGCTTTGTAGGCAGGATATGAACCCAGAAACGGTTAAAACCACCAACAGACATGCCGAAGACGAGCTGCTTTCTGTACCACAGTAACCCCCAGTCGGTTTCAGTGAGATGTTTACTGCTCTACTTATGTTTCTCTTCCTGAAAGAGGGGGAAATTCAGACATGTCTACAAACACAGATGAAAATGAGCTGGATAAAAACAAAGATGCAGCAGCAATGAAAGTGAGGGATGAATTTCTTAATATAAAGCCTGTGTGTGTTTTTTATTTATTTAATTTTTTCTTGAGTGACAGGGAGTTTTTGTGTTTATGATGCATTCTCACCTGGCAGCGGTTCATACGCGCTGATCCTGCGTGAGTGCTGATGGATGGATCAGCATCGTCATCATGTTGGCAGCGCTTCAAACCCAGAGAATGCCAGCCATGCAGCGATAAACACCGCTTAACCTATTTACACCTAACAACAGGCTGGGAAATTACCAGCAGATAACAGCTCATCAGTCAGACTGCTGCACCAGCCATCAGCTGCAGCTCCTATTGTGTGAGGATTTGATTAATTTACTGTGATGATGCACTTACAGTGCTTTATTATTTTTCCCGGCAAGTGGGCTGTCAATAATATTAATGAGTAAAATTTACACACCTAATATTGGTCTGTGATGCCAAGAATGTGCGATGTGAGGATAAACTCCATTTGATTTGATTTGACCATATTATTATCATTTTTGATGGATTGGTAGGTTCTTTGGGTCATGAAGTGTGAGGAAGTAAACAAAGGATCAAATAAAACCAAGGAAAGGAGGATAGAAAGATAGTTTTAAGTGTTTATCAGATATATTTTTAAATTTATTATTACTATTATTTATTATTATTTATCATTACTTTATTATTTATTTTAGTCTATTATTCATTGTCAGCAGTGCTGTCTTCGCCTTCTCCACACGGCTTCACACAGCCCTCCCCTCTCTAGTTGATGTTCACAACACTGAGTAGAACTCCCAGTTCAACAACACTGATGTTGGTAAAATGTACATTACAATTAAACAGCTGTAAATGTCAACCTGGCCAGCACAGCGTTAACATTAGCTACCCAACAGTAGCGCTAGCCTTCTGTTACCATTAAGGTAGCAGGTCTGAATATGGGAAAGAAATGATCAGTCATGCCTGTTTGTAACTTTATATCAGCAGATATAACATTATGCATGAAATTCCCATTATGGCATATGTGCCATATGCCATAAATATTGTATTAAGAAACAAGTGATGTTTTCATAATTAGTGCCACATTTCCAATTTTTATTTTATGTCTCATATTTTCAAGGACTCTTTGAGGCCTTTCAACCTTTGCTTTCGTCTGCAACCTTTAGCTCTATTCGTAGAACAGTGCCCCCTAACAGTGCAGCAAAGCACTAAGCTTGTTACTGTAACCATGTCTTTAAATTAGTGCAGTAATCATTTATTAATGCTGAAACACTTTCTACACTCGGGCTGTAGCGCTGCTCGCTCGCTCGCTGCAGCAGGAACCCAGTTCCCCATGTAAGTCATTAAACTTTGATCCGATTCCCACCAATAATCCACTCGCTGCTTTAGGAGGGAAACTGTTCTGGGGCTCAAAGAGCTGCTGAACATATAACAAATGTTGAGTTTCCTGTGTTGACTGGTTGCTGGGCCTGCTTTTAAACACACGCTTCTTCTCACCTAGACACTTCCTGGTGTGATGAAGTTGGCCATCATCAGACATGACCATCAGTCACGCTCTGTTTAGCCTTGAGGTTCAGTGTGTGTGAAGTGTTGCCAGCCAGCTAACCAGCTAGCCAACCACTTCATTTGCCTGCTGAGTGAACAAACAGTTTAGCTGTGAAACTGACACTCTGTTACAGAGTAAGGACACTTAGCTGTTAGGTAACACACTTTCACTGCTGGTGTTTTGATACACCTTCACTCTGTTCAAGGAGCTATTTGATATTTGATATCTGGAGGAACTTAAGCATCTTTCTTTCTTTCTGACAGTGGGTTTCCAGTCATGTGTGCATGATATTGAAGACTAGTTTTAACAGGCTTTCATGCATGGTTGGTGGGGCTGTGTATCACTGCTTGCACATGGTTTGATCCATATCTTTCACACATGATGCATATCCACAGGCCATATTTCAAAACAAGTGATTTTTGGACATATCTGAAAGAGCTTACCTAGGAGGTGTCCAGGAGGCATCTTTGTCAGATTCTGAAAACACCTTCCTTCAATGTGGAGAATCGGCGTCTGTTTTGTGTTAACCAGTAAAACAACAGCTTCACCTTCCCACTCAGCTCTCTCTTCACCAAAACATGATGGTAATACATCCACATCTCTGCAGACGCTGCTGCTCACTTTTTCCTGTCCTCTGCTTGTGAACGGCGGCCCGGAGATCCTTCGTGTGAACGCTTACGCACTTTTCTGCTTAAGAGCCATGACCTTAGACTTGGAGGTGCTTATTGTAATGTTTGCAGATAGGCTGGTTACAGCAAACTGGAGTTATCTGGCAGTGCACTCACTAGCACTTTTGCTTTTCTCAAACTGTCTGCTCCCACAGCTAATTTCATGCGACTGCCTGTCACTGTCGCTTTTTCCTCCATTTCGCCGGTGTCTCCATTGTAAGTAAGTGGCAAGGTTTGTTATACTCCCACTGTACTTGGTAGTATGCAGTTTATCACACTGCAGTTGTTATATCAACAGCCGTCTGCCTGTTTTTGGTCAGGAAATGGTGCATAACAAACAAAAACAGAAGTAACAAGCAGCTTCTGAAAGCTCCGGTTTATGATGTCTATATATGTAGTGGTTGTTTTGTGATGTGTAATACATGCAATATACTTATTTTTATGTGGAAACTAAGGGTTTCTGGGGGGAAATAAAATACACAGAAAAAAATTAACATTGGGTCAGCAGTGGGCAATATCTTGAGATTATACGACGGCCTTTTAGGGCAGAATTACAGTTCGTTGTCTGTATCTCAAATCTCTCCACAAATTTAGTTAAAATGATGTCACACATGGTTAGTTTTGCAATAATAATTACCACTCACACAACTCCAGCTATGCTTACTCATTTCAACAGGCTTTTGCGTTTTCGGCACACTTAATTGCGGTGCGAGAAATGGACAGAATTGGAGAAGTGCTTTGTGTAAGCTGTTTCAATGTTTGTGGTCTGCTTGTTTCTGGTTCAGCAGGTGTCCCTGTTCTGGTGTGGATGTTTGTATACAGTGGCTTGCAAAAGTATTCGTATTACAAATAAATAACTGAAAAGTGGGGTGTGCGTAATTATTCAGCCCCCTTTGGTCTGAGTGCAGCCAGTTGCCCATAGACATTACCTGATGAGTGCTAATGACTAAATAGAGTGCACCTGTGTGTAATCTAATGTCAGTACAAATACAGCTGCTCTGTGACGGCCTCAGAGGTTGTCAGCAACACCACCATGAAGTCCAAAGAACACACCAGACAGGTCAGGGATAAAGTTATTGAGAAATTTAAAGCAGGCTTAGGCTACAAAAAGATTTCCCAAGCCTTGAACATCCCACGGAGCACTGTTCAAGCGATCATTCAGAAATGGAAGGAGTATGGCACAACTGTAAACCTACCAAGACAAGGCCGTCCACCTAAACTCACAGGCCGAACAAGGCTGATCAGAAACGCAGCCAAGAGGCCCATGGTGACTCTGGACGAGCTGCAGAGATCTACAGCTCAGGTGGGGGAATCTGTCCATAGGACAACTATTAGTCGTGCACTGCACAAAGTTGGCCTTTATGGAAGAGTGGCAAGAAGAAAGCCATTGTTAACAGAAAACCATAAGAAGTCCCGTTTGCAGTTTGCCACAAGCCATGTGGGGGACACAGCAAACATGTGGAAGAAGGTGCTCTGGTCAGATGAGACCAAAATGGAACTTTGTGGCCAAAATGCAAAACGCTATGTGTGGCGGGAAACTAACACTGCACATCACACTGAACACACCATCCCCACTGTCAAATATGGTGGTGGCAGCATCATGCTCTGGGGGTGCTTCTCTTCAGCAGGGACAGGGAAGCTGGTCAGAGTTGATGGGAAGATGGATGGAGCCAAATACAGGGCAATCTTGGAAGAAAACCTCTTGGAGTCTGCAAAAGACTTGAGACTGGCGCAGAGGTTCACCTTCCAGCAGGACAACCACCCTAAACATAAAGCCAGGGCAACAATGGAATGGTTTAAAATAAAACATATCCAGAATGGCCCAGTCAAAGTCCAGATCTAAATCCAATCGAGAATCTGTGGCAAGATCTGAAACCTGCTGTTCACAAACGCTGTCCATCTAATCTGACTGAGCTGGAGCTGTTTTGCAAAGAAGAATGGGCAAGGATTTCAGTCTGTAGATGTGCAAAGCTGGTAGAGACATACCCTAAAAGACTGGCAGCTGGAATTGCAGCAAAAGGTGGTTCTACAAAGTATTGACTCAGGGGGCTGAATAATTACGCACACCCCACTTTGCAGTTATTTATTTGTAAAAAATGTTTGGAATCATGTCTGATTTTCATTCCACTTCTCACGTGTACACCACTTTGTATTGGTCTTTCACCTGGAACTCCAATAAAATTGATTCATGTTTGTGGCTGTAATGTGACAAAATGTGGAAAAGTTCAATACTTTTGCAAGCCACTGTATTCTTCTAGTTTCTGGATACAAACCATGTCTTTTCAGCCTGAAGGGCCCGTCTTGCATTGTTTTCACTCTGATTCGATTGTGAAATTTCTGATCAGAAACCAGCACCATGCTGAGCCGAGACTTACAGAGCAGTGACTGAGCAAAGTCACCAAAGGGTTTTTGTAGGTAATTTAAAGTGAGCGTGTCAGCCTACCAAGAATTTCGTGCTGCTGAGGAGCATTAAAAACGAGGTGATGGTGCTTTTTCGTGAGGTGCTGGAGTATCCTGTCTGTGCGAGTTTGGCTGGGTGTCAGTTATGTTGTGTGGGTGCATGCGTTTGCGTATCTAAAGGCCTGTCACAGTAATTATATTATCAGCACACTGCGTGATATTTGGACAGGACCTCAACCATTTTTCCTGATCTTAATGTTGCCTAATGTCAAAAAAAGGTAGGTTATTATTAAATCAGTGGCATGAAATGGAATTAATGTTACAGCAATATTGTTTATAATAATTATTTTGGGGGCAAAAGATGATCCAGCATAAGGACTTATTGTGACAGGCCTAATTACCCACACATACACACACTCTTAGAGGTTCTTTGGCAGTAACAACTAAGTAGGTGTCATGTCATCGCTGAATCACTACAACTGAAGCATTTACTTTGAAAGTCACATCAACCTGGATTTGGTTTCTAATCATTTACTTTGATAGCAGATCTACAAAATAACAAGTGCAAAGATTTTTGTTTCACCTTTTAACGTTTGGTTCATTTTGCATGGAAAGCTGCTTTGTCACTTCGGGACTGGTTATGATTTTTTTCTGCATTTTTCCACAAGATTCAAAAGCACTGCACCAATTCAGCATTGTGCTTCTACAGCAGACTCATAATGACAAAACCAGGATACACCTTACACATTTGTGTCTATTAAGTTGATGTTGCACTGATGAGGAGTTGCTACCAAATCCTTAAACTCAGCTGTGAGTTTGTCTCAGAATCAGCCTTCGTGTAGTACTTTCCACCCCTCAGCTGTAAAAGTCTAACGATATTGTCACCACCCTGCCCGGATCTCAAGGTCAAGGTCACAAGGTCTTGTCTTTTTCTGTCTTCTTCTACCTGCTGATCAGACGGGCACTAATTACGTTGAGTCAAGCCACGTTCACAGTAATCAGCCTGTGTGTGAACTTTGCAGGATTAATCACACCTGTGAGGAGTCTCATCAGTGCATGCTGCTTTTCTAGGTTACTTAACAGGATCTTGGCTGTCCTCAATTCATAGATATGAAAATTTAATGGTGATACTTCTAGGACCTCGGCAAAAGAAATTAATCCAAAGGTTAATGTCTGTGTGCCTTATCGCCTCAGCTAAATATACAGGGGAATACCCTGCATATCTGTAAATGCTGTGGCTGTGTGTGGGCAAATGTCAAGTGCTTATATCTGATTGTGACCACTGCCGCTGACTCTGTTTTTAAGTACAGCCACCGCTGACATCATACTTGGTTAGTAAGTCCCATTTTGAAGCTTCAAGCTGAGCTGTTTCCATCCAGCTTTTTGAAAGCAGAGCAGGGCCAGATTTGACTGAGAAGTCCATAAATGCTGCATGTTTGTGGCTTACTGAATTGTCAGTCATATGCTGAGACACACTCGGCTTCATTCTCCTCCTTTTTGACTTGAATTAAATTAAAGTTTTGAAGAACTGTTGTGGTGAAGAGAGAGCTGAGCCGGAAAGCAAAGCTCAGGTGTGAGTTGACCTACATTTTAACCCTCACCTGTGGTCATGAACTCTGGATTGTGACTGACAGAACAAGGCTGTGGATGCAAGCAGCTGACATGAGTTTCCTCTGTAACGTGGCCTTCGAGAGAAGAACTCAAACATCCGGCGTGAGCTTGGTGGAGGAGATGAAGTTGTCTGGGCATCTGATCAGGATGCCTCCTTGATGCCTCCCTTTGGAGGTTTTCGAGACATGCTTAGCAATTTGTTTGGCACAAACACAGTATTTTTTAGCCTTAGCAAAAAACACCTGAAGACTTTTAGTTTTCTTTCCTACTTTTTTCTTCCAAGACTGACACAGCAGATCAGTTTTTTGTGCCAGGGGAAACACTAAATCTCTCCTGACCTACCTATTAGGCAGCCACTCAGTCAGGCCTCTTTGGCTGAACTTCCCCTGGAGGTTCAGGTGTTCCCTGAATGACTTCATGGAGTCACTGACATGTAATTCAGACTGACTAAAGAGGGTGGTTCCTTGTTTAAATGAAGATTTTCCACTTGTGACATCAGGCTGAAAAGACTCGCTGAGCTCATTTGCATGGATATGTTTTGGATCTTTGCATCAGTGTTCATTAAACAGTCTTTTACTGCCAGGAGTTTGTAAGCAGTTAGTGGCTGAGAAAACTGAAATAAAGAAGAGGAAGAGCCACTGAAGGTCAACACTAATCTTCTCAGTGGAACCGCATGAAAGAGTGAAGTGGTGTTCACACAAGCGCTGTTTTTCAGAAGAAGCTGTGATCTGGGTGTAATTAGCAGGACATTTCTGTTAATTTAATCACGTCCTTTTAAACCAGATCATTACCTTTTACTGGCTGTGAGACACCAATATAGATCCAGCATCACTTTAATGATGTAAAATACCAGGAACAACAGTCCTTGAATGATTAATGTGCATTTTATGACCTCAGAATTGAAAGCAGGCGTTTAAATCTCTGAACATCCCAACAGTCGCCAAATAAGTACACCAATAAAATGGACCAATCAAACGTTTCTCTTCTGGTACTGGTACAGATTCCTTTGCTTTAGTTTGCTCCCGATACTGAGTACGAGTTTGATACCAGTGTTGGTGTTCTTGCTTTTCTGTGGAAGATATCAAGGTCGAACTTTGCAAAATAAACATGTTAACAATACATCTAATTATAGAAAGTTACTATACTTGTATTTATTAGTAACATAATACGTAACAGGGCAAAGATAAATAAAAAAAATGTATGTTAGTCATTGGCCTAATTATATATTGTACTTTTCATTTGTTCTCATTAGAACATTTTTGAAAGTTTCGCTGCCATTTATGGGCACCCACTCAAGGAAGTGGGTTGGATGAGGCACAGAGGAAGAGGAGATAACATTAATGTTGCCCTGACTACAATAAAAGCTGCCTAGCATGTGTTAGGCCACACATTATGAAAATGAGAAAGCGAGGGTGAGGCTTTTAGTCATGTCAGCTCACTTGTCCAAACTTTGCGGTTAAATGAAAACCTACTCTAAACAAACAAGCAGCAGATAAGACACCTCCAAACTGTTGAGTCTTTGCTATTAGCTTCCTCCAGGCTGCTGCTGCTGAAGCGTGGTGTAGTAAAGACAGAAAAATATAACATTTAATTCAATACATCGGCCCATTATCGTTATGCAAACAGGCTTTTTGGGTCAGGATTGGACTGATATCCAAATATATTGGACGGTTACGCCCTTATTTAATTCTTTATAGCTTTTAAATGGCCATAAAAGGCACAGTCACAGCAGTCATTACAACATTAGGAAAAAGCTATGATGGGGGTCAAATGGAAGATAACTGTATCATTTTTCGAAGTCCATTCTCTTTAGGAGTTCATTGTTTTGAGTTTCTTTTTCTTCACTTTATCTTCCTGTTTTTGTTTTTGTTTTTTTTTCTGGTCATAGTATATTTTTTGTGGTTGTTTGTATGTTGCCAGACATACATGGTGTCATGTTGCAATTCCATGTTCCTGTTTCGTGATGCCTGTATGTGGCTCTTAACATGTAGTTATTGCATGTTAGTGTGGTGAAAGCAGTAAGGTTTAAAGACTTTTCATGCAATAAATTGGCTGGAAATTATTTAGAATAATAGAGTTTGTTTACTGTTATTTTTTTTAGTCAAGTCAAGTGGCTTTATTGTCATTTAAAACATGTGCACTGGTACACTACACAGTGAAGCGAGAAAACGTTCCTCCAAGACCGTGGTGCTACATATGACATATAGCAGACAATCTACGCAGGACTACATAAAGTGCAATGTGCAGAAATTGCAAAAACCCCAAAACAAAGATAGCGCAACAACAGACAGAACAGAACGATGCAGGCACAACAGTGCAATAGAAATGTGCAAAAGACTGAGCATTTTTATTCACCTCCTTCAAGGAAAACTGAGATATGAACTAAGTGTGGTTTCAGAGAAATGTCAGAATCTGTTGAAAATCTGCTTATCAACAAAACTGAACACTTTTCATGCTAAAATAACTTTAACTACCCAAAGATAACTGTTGTTGCTTCCACCCCTACTACAGTACCCGTCTGCTTACTGTGAAGGAGATATGTTTTGTACTGTAAAAGCAAAATCTGTGTGGAATATCAGTCAGCACTCAGGCAACTGATATATTTTGGATATGGTGGATATTTTCCCTGCCTCTCGCTCTGTCTGCACATACCAACAGTGTTGCAGAATTTGTTGCCTGAAGGAGTAAACTTATCAGATTCAACTGGAAAACTGATTAGTACAGAGTTTGACACACCTACACACACACCTACACACACACACCTACACACACACACCTACACACACACACCTACACACACACACACACACACACCTACACACACACACACACACACACCTACACACACCTACACACACACACACCTACACACACCTACACACACCTACACACACACACCTACACACACCTACACACACCTACACACACACACACACACCTACACACACACACACACACACCTACACACACCTACACACACCTACACACACCTACACACACACACACACCTACACACACACACACACACCTACACACACACACACACACACACTGAACTGTGAGAACAAACAGGGGGACCTGGAATCTGACATCATCTGTGTGTCTTACAGTGTTTGTGTTTGTCTAAACATGCACACCTGTCCAATGGAACTGAATGAAACCCCACTCCCATCCACACCCTTAGCACACGCAACACACCAACACACTTTCTCGCTTCAGTCCACACAATTTTCCAGCGCTGGAAATGACAGTAACTTTTAACCCTGTGGTAAATTATATCTTCTGCCAATTAGAAGATCAGTTTTTCCTTTCACGTTAGCCTAACTGTTCAGATGATTCTGGTACAAACTCTGAAGTCACAGATCAGAAATTTTAGAAATACTTCAGAAGAAAAACGATCCAGAGCGACATTCCCATGAAACGTGTGGGTCATTCTGCTCATTGCCTTCACTCACTGGCACTTTCACCAACTCTGCATACATTTCCCTTCATTTATCACAATGAATCATTTAGTAGGATGCTGATTGGCAGGACACTTACTTAAAAAAGGATTATTGGATGATAGGAACTATGCTAGGTGAGGCATGGTACTGACTAGTTAGCTTTATAGAGGAAGCATTTTGAATCAGCTCTTTGTGTGGGTGACTTATCTTGTAGAAGAACGAGGAAGACATCCTACACGTCTCTCATTTACCACACTCACCTATCAGTAGCTGCACAAATTACTTACTTTGACACTGAAATATGCTCCCCCAGCATCTGGGTTCTTATGTTTTTTACATCCTCTGCACCAAAAAAAATAAAACCATGTACTCTTATTTGTATTAGCATGACATAAGTCCTACCATGACTCACTCAAGCTACTTCAGAGTACTTTAAATCTTTTCTTAACAAAGTGATATGTTTTGACTTGTTACTTTGTTGTTTGCAGAAAAGGTAAAAGGTAAATTTCACACATGCCCACATATGGGGACAAATTCTTCTGCTAATAACACCATGCATACGATCTTTGTGCTTTATGTGTCATTCATGCTTAGATTAGAGGAAAGATGCTGATCAGTGCACTCGCCCACAAACCCACCAAGTCTTATCGGTCACATCCAGTTTGCAGAACTTTGTTCTCTAGAAACAGTTTAGGCTCCTCAGTAGGCTGATAAAGGGTCATTTCCTCTCACATACTTCTGCTTTACTGTTTACTTTGTGCTGTTAAAGCCTTGTTAATAATGTCAGAGTATCTAAAACAAAAAACCCCAAAAACAACCTCAGCTTAGTTTTGTGTCTCTGAAAGTGGACCTTTTATACTTATTTTTATATTTTTCTCATTCATTTATTTTTGTTTCTGTGATTGTTCTGAATGTTTGTACTAAACATACCGAACTAGTTAGGTCAGTGTATATGTAAGAAAGCTGTCAGCCAACATGTCTGGCTTCAGACTGCCCAAAATCTTAGTTTATTTTGTTTTGTAGCTGCCTGTGTTAGGATTGGGTGATTTGCTTCATAGTTTAATAATAACAACGACGACAAGGATGATGATGAAGACAACAATAACAACAACAATAATAATAATTGTTTTTGTTGTGCTCTTCACGGGTCACCTCTCCATCACAGGGAAAAATGCCCGGCGGAACAAGGTTACAGAGACGAAATAAACGAGCGTTTCTGCAGATACGATCGTGCTTTGATTTAAAAATCAATCCAGCAGTCAGAAATACACTCCTCCTGTTTTCTCTCGTTTGGCGATGATTATTATGGATCCTTATAGCTGCTACACAAACACACATGCATGAACTTACATGTATAAACTCGCCTGTGCATGCCCAGAGACGTCTGTGCTGCATGTGTCAGTTATATTTGGATGAAACAATGACTTTGCAGATTCTGTTTATTATGAATATCAGCCCGATGGCAGTAGTAATGTAATGCCTCATTGAGGATATTGGTTAAAAATCACAGCGAGTTATTGCCATAACCTTTTACCATTGTTGATCCCTGACATGAGCATCACAACCCTGGTCTGGTCTGCACACAGACATACTGCAGAGGGAGAATCAGTAACCAGATATTTGTTAAACACTTTAAGAAAAAACTGCTTTGATTTTGAAAGGTTTGTAAGAAGCAAGAGGACAGGAAACATTTTTTCTAGGAATCCAAAAGATAACCAAGAAATGTTACGTTTTGGGTTTTTCGAGAAAAAAAGATGAGTGAGAGAAGAATGATAAGAAGTAAAGGAAGTTTTTGTTTTTTGGACCCGGGGGGGGATCAGGCTGAAGGCGAAGCAGAAGGCGTTTGTTAATTAAGTAATGCTGTGTGTGTGTGTGTGTGTGTGTGTGTGTGTGTGTGTGTGTGTGTGTGTGTGTGAGAGACACTTTAAAGCATTCACACTCATGCAGACAAGTAAAGACAAAGTGATGGTATGAGAGCTGAGTGTTTAGAATTTCACTTGTCATTTACTTCTTTTTTTTTTTTTGTTTTTTGACATGACCAGTCTTATTTTAGTCTGTAGTTCCTGCCTTATTCAAACCAGTTGCACTGATGCACAGCAAAGCGAATCTTTGAACATCACCAGTGAACCTATAAAGAGAGCTTGCTGACGAGCTACATTACAGTTTGGTACGGAAGCTGCTCTACCAGTAGCCGAAAATCACTACAGAGGGTGGTGAAAGCATCAGACCACATCACTGGCATGAGGCTTCCTGCCATTCAGGACATCTATCTTCAACGGTGCCTCCGCAAAGCACACAGCATCATCAAGGACCACAGCCACCCAGCACATCAGCTGTTCTCCTCGTTACCATCTGGCAGACGCTACAGGAGTCTGTCTGCTCGGACTACAAGACTTAAAAACAGTTTTTACCACTAAACCATACGACACCTCAACCAGAAACCTTTAAACACACACACCACACTCCACAGGATGCACACAGAAGCTGTCCGACAGTTTCACAGATACACATTACACTCTACACTGGTCATTTCATTTTTACTAGTATTTAAATAAAAATAAAAACCTTTACTCCCCTTACTTACTTGGTGCGAATGTTAGCACTGCGGCAGACTTGCGACCTGTCTGGGGCGTACCCTGCCTGTCACCCTATGACAGCTGGGATAGGCTCCAGCCCCCCACCCCACCCGCGACCCTCAATTGGATAAGTGGAAGAGAATGGATGGAATTAGAGTGACAGATGCAGGTTTCCTAAACCTAACTACGTTAACTGACCTAACTCTAAGTGAGGTCAATCATGACATCCTTCTCTGGTTTGCGTATTTTTTAATTGTGTTGATTCAGCAGTAGATGTGCAGATGTACAAACAGATGGTTCAGAGTAATGAGCTGCTTGTGGTTTGGTTCTTTCTGGCTGATATGAGATGACTTTAACAAGGTCAGTATTGGTGCATCCATATTTAAAATAAGACTTAAAAAAATAAGTTTTTTCCAACAAGAAACTATTTACAAAAATCATCTGTGCAGAGTGAGACGTACAGGAGAAATGGACGATAATAGACCTGATAATGTAGGTACTTATTATCTGTGTTGCCTTTTTAACAACTTGTTTTTCTCATGATAGGAATTTTAACTTTGTCCAAAACCAAATGTTCAAATGTTGGCTGCACCTAATTATATTTTAAATTTTAATTATGATTTTAGCTTCCAGCAAGAACAACTTTTTCCACTCCTGAGTTGATACTTGGTACTTGGGTTTGGGTATCTGCTGATGGTAAATAGTGCTCTGGCACCAGTGTGGAGTTATTATCATGTTTCTTCATTTTTACTTAGAGACTAGGAGTCTCATGAGTTTGTCATATAAAATGTAAAGAAACTAAGAATTAAACTGACTGAACAGATTTGCCTGTTTTGAACACCCTGGTTGAGCTTTTCCAGTCCAGATCAGACAGATATCCAATCTAAATCTTGAAAAAAAACATTTTCAGTGTGTTAAAGCACAGAATTTATAACGAGGACCATTTTAATTTTGCTGCAGTGTTTACATGTTTACACGACAGTGCAATACAAACAGTGTAACCAAAATGGATGGATAATCCTGATAAATAATCATTAAACATGAATCCAGTTGATTGTGATTGATTTTTGGGCATGACCTTGCAGCTCTATCACAGATGAGAATGATAGGGCATTAACATTTAATCTTGTTAGAAAATTACGACCATAATTATTAAACAAAATAATTGTGATTATGATTTTTTTTCCATAACCAAACAGCCTGCTTCCTAATTAATTAGCTTCATTAAAAATGCATTATTAGCCCTGATTGCATGTACTGATGTGGTAAACCAGTGTGTCAGTTAGTGTCATTTTTCAGTTTTCATCCAGCCTCAGTTTATCACCAAAGAACACCGAATAATTGTGTCCTAGTGTTTGAGTGTATGAAGTTACTCTTAAATCTACTGTGATGAACTCAAGTGTAATATTAGAATGAAGGCAGATATTTTTGGACCAACATAAAGGACTGAGAGAGATGAAGCCAACGAAAAGTAGAGAGGAGTTAAAAGTAGCTCTGGCGTAGAGGAGAAGATTATAGCTGTTTTTCAGACTTCATGGATAACGTGACATCTCCTTTGTTGTGCTGTGACTGACTTTTCAATGGATCTGTCTGGTCTCAATAGCTCTCATCGCACAGCGAGAGAAAGAGGTGAAAGCATGTGGAAAAGAGTGTCGGAGCGCAGTTTAACTTCAACTATGTGTTACTCAGTGTTTTTGTCCAGGCACTTAAATGAAGAGACCTCCAAATAGCTCCATAACTAAATTATTATGACAGGATCTTGTCTGAGACATGTTGATGTCTGTGTCTTAAATGTTAGGAAGCGGGGTTTTTTTGTGTTTTTTTTTTTTTTTATGATAACTTGAGTGGAAGTGTTACCATCAGTCTATGACAGGAGCTTCTACAGGATCTCTGTTAATAGCAGTCTAAGTGAGAAAGAAATTATAGTGAAACTGTCCATCTTCAGAAAACAGCCTGTCACCACATGGCCTATACTTAAAGAGGAAGTTCAAACCTAAACCCAAAGAATGCAAACACCAGCTGACTAAAATATGACAGTAAGTAAAAAATACACATTCACATTTCACAAGTAATAATAGTAATGATTATAAAAGCTTCTTTTGTGTGACAGGGTGTGTGAGAAGGGGATGCAGTGACTGTATGTGACTAAGCTGGGAGAAAATAAAGCGAGTGACTGAAGAAAAGAAAACAGGTTTCAGTGAGGTAGACAAATGGATGTGGAGATCGGGCCAATAAAGCGCAGTGTAAAAATATCCAATAATCATATCCAGCTGGCTTGTACCAGTTTATTTTAGGCTAAAACAACTCGAGCTATTATTAGTGTGACTCCGGTGATCATGACTCAAACTAAACAAAATGACTCTGACCCAGACAAATTCATCACTGCGGTTCCTAAAAACAGGATTACAACCGACTCCAGAACCGGACCTGCTCGCTGCTCACTCGCTGTTTCCTGAAGGTTGCTTTATTTCTAAAAAATGAACTTAAACACTATTCATTCAAATCCTAATGGGTTGACCTAAATATCATTAACTTGAATCATCACTTGAGTTTCACTTAGTTTAATGGTTTTGTTTGTAAAATCATAGTTTTTCATTAATGTACTCTGCAGCAACAAAGTGTTTGGTTTGGCTTAGTGTGAGTGTAGAGAACAACCTGGGAGCTCAAATGTTCAAACCCCCAATAAAATGACCCTAAATCACCTTTCTTACAGCTGCAGTGAGTAGCTGTGGCTCAGGTCATCTTCTAATTCAGGCCAGTATCAGAAAAAATGGTAAAATAATCACCAAAGTCACAAATTGTTGTTTTTCTGTGACACGGGCACAACTTTGAAACCAATATATTTAGTGTCCGTAGTAGTTATGAGTCTTAAAAAATGGCAGCTGCTGTATTAACCGAGGCCAATCGGTGTGAGTGTCTAAATCTAATTAATAACGTTAACTGGAACTGTGAAATGTGGTGTAAGTGAAAAACCATCAACCCCCAACCTTGAAATGCAAACTGTTTTTGACTTTTCAAAATAAGAAAATGTTCATTTTGTGTACATGGACATGAATCAGTACTGTACATGTGGGACAGATAAAGAGTCACGTTCAGTGACATGAAAGTTAGAGTGGAAAATTTGTATCGAGGAACACGAAAAGAAGCTTAAATTAATTTCCAAAACCACAAATCAATACATAGATTTGTGACTGTTTCACAACCTGCCATTTGAGTGTGCTGATTGCTCCCTCCAAAGGTACGTATGTCTTTGAAATCAAAATTTCCCCCAATGTAACCATCAGAGTGTGAATGCCTGACAGGTAAAAAGTGTATAGAACAAAGCTGTGTGTGAATGCATGAATATGTCTCGGTAGGGTAGAATAACCATTAAAACCAGTCCATTTCCAACTTTCAAGTAAATCACAACAGGATGCACCCACAGTAGGTCATTTCACACAGCAATTATGATATAGTAATAACAGGTGAGTCGGTACAAACAATAATCTACAACACGATCTGCATCATTATATCTGTATTACTGAAGGAGAAAAAATACCGGTTAAAAGTAGGAAGGATAAGTTTATTATTATTTTACTTATTCTGCAGTATAGTGTCACTGTATATATCATTCTTCAGTTAAAACTGTGGCCCCCATTAAGGTCATAATATCAGTTATAAAACTTCTGGTATATTAAATTGGCAAAGAAATCAATGTAAAGCAGGGGTGTCACAAATAAGGCCCGGGGGCCAGAGTCAGCCCAATCCGGCCCACTGGATGTCCTAAAAAGTGTGATTGTGGTGGTAATAACTTTTGGACTTTTAATTGTATTTTCATAAAGTTTACATCTTGTCCTACTTTGCCAGAGTCATTTGTACTAAATTAATTAACAAAACTTAACAGTTTGTGCAGCGAGCTACCAGAACACTTTCTGTAATGTTATGCATTTATTTCTTATGATTTAAGTGCAGAGAACTGTGCCGACTGACTTCTTTTGCTACAGCAGCATTTCTTTATCATGTAGAAAAACTGAGACATACTGTTGAAATTGCTCTTCTTCTTATAGTGAGATACAGCATTAAGTATGCAGTTAAACTTCTTTACACTGAGGGAAAATGGATTTTCAGCAGTCCAGCCCACTTAAAATCAAAGTGTGGCCCGTGATGTAAAATTAGTTTTGACATTCCTGATTTGTATTTGAATATAAACACAAGACGACATTAGAGTTTGCTTTTGGCAAAACATCCTCTGTTAGAAGGAAGTTATGAAAAACAATATCAGTGGTAAACAAGATAATAGCACCTCACGTGGTTGTACCCTCAGGATATTGCCACCAGTATGTCTTTATCTGATCACCAACAATCATCTTCCTTAGTAGCAGCAAGGGAATTATCACTGGATCTTTCCGTTCCCACAGAATGGGAATTTTCCACAACATCCCAGACAGATGAAGCTGGCTGGTTCTCATGAAAATGGGCTGCTGGTCAGAGCGTTGTAATCACGAGCCTGCTGATCCACAGCTCAGACACTGGGACAGATTTAGACTGAGAGAGTGGTGGCGTCAGCTATCTCTCTCTTTGCAGATATTGTTGATGTTTATTCCTACAGCGTTTCCTCACTCAACCCTCCAAGCTGAGAAAATAATTTCAAGATAACTGACAGGGCTGTTTATCATGACAGTGCAATAAAGCCATTCTGTTAAATGTCAGTCACACTCCAGCTGAGGAATTTTATGATAACTGTGTTTGGGTGTCTGATTGTGGTCTATCCAAACAGGTTGTTAAAGCCAAATTGTTATTTGTAGCTGCCACTCATGAGATGAGTTGCTGTCATTACTGCAGTGTGCTGCATATTATTCACCCACGTTTGTAAGAAGGGCTGGGCGACAAACCTCAAATCTTTTTTTGTCAGTGTCATAAAGTCAAAGTCTGAGTACCAAAAGTAGCACGGACTTTCTTTACTTGTTCTTACTAATTCAGCTTAGCCACATATTGGAACATATTCTGTATGACTTTCATCTGTAGATGATGTTGGGAGAAAAGGGTCCAGGTAAGTTAGCCTTTCTCACATGCACCAGGACATTATCCATATTGGATATGTTCCAATAACTGAAAATGCTCTGTGTGGGTTTAAGGATGGGTAATATCTAAACCTACAAGAAAATTTGCAGTAATGATATTAATAATGATATTTCTGACCATATAGAAAAAATACAGTTTTATTAGCGCTTTCAGGCAGTAGCATTTATACGTGTAAATGAAGGGTGTTTTTCATCCTTTTCCAACGAGCTGCTGTGATTGTGTTCGTTCCTTACAGACTAAGTCAAATGTGACTACAAAAGTAGCCTAGGTAGAGTTAGCCCCGAAATGATTAAGTGAAAGTATAAAATAACTGCCTAACACTTTAGTTTAATGTTAACTAAAGTGATTAACATTGTAACTCTTCGGGACATGTACAGTCCTAACATGTAATTTCAAAATTTTTTCCTTTTTAGAAAGTTGCATCTTGGGTTGAGCTTTTTTACCAGCTGATTAAGGCAAAAGTGTTGTTCTTTGTTGAAGGTTGTTAAATTATCTCCCTGTATAGGGACTAAATCTAGTTATTGCACGACCTGTGGACCGTAAACGGAGAGTGTTGTTTTGACTAGTGTTGTTGATACTTTTATATGAAATTTTTATATTATGTAAAAATGTAGTTTTAAAAAAATGTTTATTTACACTTGTTTGGGATGGATTGGAACGTAAACGGCCTTCTTCTGTCTGAAGGACTAAAAGAAAAACCTCATTTTATCTAGCATCCCTGATCGTGTCTGAATGAGTATGTGACTGGCTTTCATTCCATTTTATGATAACTTTGTCATCTTTCTTTGTTTTACTTTTGGTTCCAAATATCAACTTGTTCCCATGACAACCATGGGCAGTCCAAGTGGAGTAGTGTCCTGCTCAAAGGCACTTAAGTAGACCAAGTGTTTGCTCTTGTAAAAGCAGATATGTCTTTATTTGTCCTTATCTTAAACACTGAGCACCATTATCTTCGTCATATTCCTTACCATGAACTTCATCCAGTGGGCTCTTTCCCTTCCCACACAATGGAAACATTCCACAGCATTCCAGTATGCCGCTCACTGATGGTTCCCTTGGAAATGGAATGCTGAGAAGATTCCGTCACGTGAGTTTGGCTACCAAAGATAGAATGTTTGGGATTGATAATAAATGAGGCGTGACAGCTTAGAGGGCCTTCATGGCTATTTTTATTTTAAATCTGTATTTATGTCTACAGGAGGAAAACGATCCATAAGGCTAAATGAAATTGTGAACTTCTGTACTGTGCAGCTAGTGACATGATGTGTTTGAGGTTGGCGGTGCCGAGTTCAAGTTCAGTCTGCATGTTGAAGTAGCATGTTGGGGAAGGTACTGAACCCAGTGGATCTGACAGAGAACTAACTAATTAATTAATGAACCAATGAAGTTAAAGAAAAGAAGGCTATGGCTATTATTAAAACTCTGTTGCAGATGTGACCAAAGTGTTGTAAACGAAGTGCTGCGGTGGTTCTGGAATGGCACCAGGCAGGCAGTCAAAAACGATTCATGGGAAAAGAGTGAAACATTTAATAAGTTTTCAGGCACATACAAAATGAAATGAATCACAGCACCGCTGCACCATCATAATATCATTTTAATGAAGTGTTCAACCAACAAATGTGGGCAGAAATTATTTAGGAGGTGATACATTGCTGTTTGAATCAATTTAAATTCCTTTGTCAATATGTGAATTGTGTTTTTGGTCGGGTATTTGTTGACCAGCAGAAGGCAAAAATCCTCTTAAAGCCTCACATTCAGATGTCACAACCCAGATGTTATAACTGCATAACACACATGCACACAAACACACACATGCACACACACAACAGCTCTCATCTCCCAGTCATGTATTACTGAGTCAGACAGTGAGCAGCAGTGATAACAGTGATTTAGACTCCATGTGGTGTGGAATCAGCAAGCCAACCATAAAAAAACAGTAGCAGATGCTGTGTGTGTGTCTGTGTGTGTGTCTGTGTGTGTGTGTGCGTGTGTGTGTGTGTGTGTGTGTGTGTGTGTGTGTTGTATGTATGTGAGTTCATAGTTGTGTAAGTGTTATGTTTCCCAGCAGACAGCCGTCTCTCTATGGGCTTGCAGATCAAATCTCCATTGGCTCCTATGAGAGTGTTTATAAAATGTTCTGCTTAAAAATATGTTATATTGTCCTTCACGCAAATGTTAGGGACTGTACTGAATGATGGCTTTAATATTGTAGGAAGAGATTGGATATTTTTTTGTATGTATGTGTTTATAACATGTTTATCATTTTCTTCAGACTTTTTGTAATTTTGTTTCTCAAAATAAAAATGATTGATGTATGAAACAAAAGGCACTTTTAATAAAATGCACAGTAAGGTTGGTTTCTATGTTTCCCACCAATGACTCCTGAATATAGTCATGCACTCTGTTACTTGGTGGAGAAACCAAACGAAATCACCTATCAGGAAAGTCGCTAACCAACTTTTGTAAAAACTGGCAAATGAAGGAAAGGAAATACGGAGCCACATCACGATATAAATTGTTTACAAACCAGCTTGGGTTGCAAATAAAAACTGAATTCAATGGTTTGCATATTTTATAAATATCATCTTCATTTAAAGTACAATAGTATGTATAAAATATTTAAAGTGAGAAACTGTGCCATTTTAGAATAATATGTGCTAATATTTGCTCTTTAACATGAGGAGACCAGTTGCTAAAAATTTGGCTGCTCGGTCGTCTTGGGTCTCCTTTGCTATATAGTTTCATGGTGCTCCACATGTTTTCAGCTGGTAAAAGGTCTGGACCACACACAGGCCAGTGCAGCATCCTAACTCCTCTAACTGCAAGAAGCACACACAGTAATTCTGTGTGTGTGAATGGTTGTCTGTCTGTATGTGTTGTCCCTGCGGCAGGACGACAACCTGTCTGAGGTGTACTTTATGGTAGCTGGGCCACTGACCCTGGATTGTTTAGCAGAAGAGAATGGACGGATGGACTGCTTGGACTGCAGACAGGCCAGTTCAGCACACAGACTCTTCTGTAAAGCTGTGCTATTTAAAAATGATAGAATTCCTTCCTTGAAAAGAAGTCATCTGGATGGGCGCATGTATTGCTCTGAAATCTGTAAATACCTTTCAGCATTGATGGAGCCTTTGTGCAAGCTGTCTATTCTAATGCAGTAATACAATCTTCTCTTCTCTTCTTCCAAAGATGTGATATCTACATTTTCAGTTAGTTGACCACAGAACATGATGGCAGTGTTTCTGGATCATGTTCACTTGAGCTTTAACCATCATTTGTCGATGGGACTTGTTTTCCATGACAGAATCATGAGAGCCCAAAAGTCACAGGCATCCAATGTTGATTTTATTGGCTTTGTTCTTTGCGCACAGAGATTTCTCCAGATTCCTGGAAGTTTTTGGAAAACATTATGCACTGCAGATGCAATCTTTTATTTTATGGAACATTATTATGAAACAATCTGTAGACATATTGTTTTTTCCAGTTTGGTAAACTTCCACCCATTTTAACTCCTGAGAAACATGTAGAGGTTCAAACATTATTAGTTGATCCTCCACCTGTTTAATTTTAGTAGCACTTACTGTGGTCACTAAGTATTTATTTATTTATATTATCTATTGTGAATGAGTGGAGGATTTTTGGACACAGGAGTAGTTTTAAATTCTCAAGAACATAGAACACTAAATTAGGAAAATATAACAAGAAAAAACAACAAACTCCCCCCGAAGAAAAGAACAGAAACCAACTCGAGAGGCAGATGTATTTATCCAGTTGCATAATCCTGTATTTATGATCTAGTGTAGAGTTATAGGAGAAATATTCATCACCTACCAATAATAGCAAGAGCATTATAAATGTGAGTTTCTATTTGTGGCCAGTTTATTGGCTTTGTTCAAAGCACTGTGTGACCTGATCTGACTGCAGCACTGCATGCTGGTCCTCTGAGTATAAATGAAATATGGGACTTTTTCTTGTTTTTTTTCTTACATGTAAGATGTAAGGAGGAGCAACCGTCACTGAAGAAGTTTCTGTGTGTGTTTGCAGAAATGTATGTGCATGATTGTGCTGAAGGGCCCGTGTGGAGAATGTGCTGCATCGTGACATGATGTTCATCATGAGACGATGTAAATGACTGCGGTGCAGTAACATGCAGTTTCAGCTTGTGTAGGTGCCATACGTGTGTGAGACTAATGCTGATGTCAGTAACGTTATGTAACTGCTGTGATGTCACTGAGCTGAGCTTCTTGGCCCGCTTTCATGTCGAGATCTGTTGTTTTAATCCGAGAGGTCGGCACAGTGATACAACCTGGCTCAGAACTTGACCTTCACCAGGCAGACGCACAAACTCGGGAGGTTTTTTTAGAACTCAGAGATGTGAACTGTAAGAAGAATTTATTTATTTTAGTGTCCCCTAAAACTGTGCTGTATATTTATTTTCAATGTTTTAATTTGTCGTAAAGGTGGAGAAATATGTGTTTTGCTCAAGAAGCTTTGGTAGCGTTCCATCTTGAGGCATTTTTAGGCTTAATTCTGTGACTCTGTGAGAGTGTGTGCGTGTCTTTTAAGTGGAAACTGTGTCTACTGGCAACCTCTTTCTTGTTTACGGATTTGAGAGCTTATTAATATTCATGGTTTTTCTGTCTCGCTCTCTCTCTGCAGAACTCGTAACCTCTCCGGTGGTTCTCCCAGACCTCGACACACCAAGAAGATTCATTTCATCAAAAATATGAAACAGTACGACACAAGAGGCAGCAGGTGAGCCACACAGACTCCCATAATTCTGTACCATCAGATTTAACAATGAGCAGTAATACAAACTACTTACTTTAATACACAGAATCTGTAATACACAGGTACATACCAGGACACTCAAGGTTCATATCTATATCAAATATTATGATGTCATCATGTTGCCTAGCAATCACCAAGCAAAGAGCTGAAATAATCTGGTTTTAGCATATAAGCATCTATAACACCTAATAAAAGCATCCCATCTTTTTAATTTAATGACAGTGGCATCTCATTTTTATCTACAAAGGTTTAATTATACAGGACATGGTATGATGCCATCGAGTTCCCTAGCAACCACCTAGCAACAGGATAAAATAACCTTTTTGAGGAATATAAACATCTACTACCCCCTTTAAAAAAAAAAAAAGTTTCTCAGTGTGATCATGTTTTATCACCAGCAGCACAAACATGCCAAACAGTACTGTAGCATAAGTATGTATCATTATGTTCTAATTTTATTGTTAAATATAAGTCTTCAGAGTGCAGTTATTTTTCTTCTGTATAAAGTGCTGGTGATGTTTATATCCCATTTTTGTATACATTTTATATTTGGTGTCTTTTAATTTATGTTTCTGAATTATCAAAGCATACCTGGAGGAAAAGTAAAAACAAAAAATACTGAAAAACTGAATCTTTGGTCTTGAACTCTGAAAAACAACAAATCTTCAAATTAAAAAAAATGTTTTGCTCAGGTTTGGCTCCACAGTGAGTCTGAAGTCTATATTTGAGTTTGAAGGTAAAAATGAAAACATAGCACACGTCATTCAGCTGCTTCAGCCAAGGTGCAGACTGTATTTAGAGGCATGTTGATCCCTAATGTCCCCCAGCGTGTGGAACAAGGTTGGGGCAGTGAGTTGAGGCTTGTGGAGGTCTCTGAAAGCTTTATGTAGAGGTGCGCTATCGGGAGAGGCTACAGTGGCAAATACTCTGGCTCTTTTTCAAACAGTTCCTCCTACATTGACCGCTTAGGAATCACAATGAAAACTGTGTGGTACGTTTTGTAACACATAACTCGAGGACTGGCTGAGGCTTTTCTGCTTCTTTCTCATTGGGGCAGTCCTTTGTGACAGTGTACAGAGGTCACAACACTGATCTTTCCGTTATTGTTAAGTCTCTGTCAGAACTAAGCCCGCCATACGCTGCTGACTTGCAGAAGTGTCGCCTTTACTGCAGGAGAGGAACCAGAGAAGCCTGGACAGTGTCATTCTGGTCTGCTTAACTCTTCTATTGTATTCTATTCGTGTCCTTCCTTGTGGAGTGTATAAATTATAACTCTGGGTCAAAAGGGCCCACAGGGCTGCTCATCAGATAATAACAGACTGACTGAGGGGTAATTGTTTTAAAATAGATCCAGTAAAGAGCACCAGTGCTGTTTGTAATTCAGCTAAGTCACCATGTTGTCACAGAGAAGAGGAAATGTTAGAGCTGTCTTCCCTCAGAATGGGCTGTTGTGTCCCATGATGGGTCATCCTGGGAGACTTTAAATAGTTCACCTTGAGGTCACCTGTAAAAATTGCTTGTTTACTTCCAGCTGCGTGCAATTTCTCCTGATGTGTACTGACATTATATCATTTCAATGTCCTAGATGATTTTCTTTATTTTTATTTAAACCATTTTTTAAACCCTGAATATGGTGAGAGTGGGAAGAAAGACCTCCCTTTTAACAGGACGAGACCTCAGGGAGGGACAAGCCGTTTCTTGCAACAAGTTGAGGGATGAGTGGAAAGTGAAGAGACCAAAAGAAAGCATAAAGAAAATGGACAAAACATAAACTACTGCAGAGAGTAGACAAAATTAACTGACTGCATGAGGAGTGCGGTACTTTTCGGCATTTATTACACCGCAGGCTAACAGCTGCACGTGTGCAGAATGCGGTTAGATGTTTATATATCAGTTTACTCTGATACTGCTGACATGCCAACTCTCATTTTGTACATCAAAGTGATGGAAATCTCACAGATGTCATCTGCTTGTTTTCCATCTCACTTGTTTACAACGATAAGTCAGATGAAAAGAGGGGCGCAGCCGCCTGGGTGCAGCCACCTGGGCGCAGCCCCAGTCAGTGGTGCAGCCCCAGTCAGTGGTGCTCAGTGTCATGATATCTTTGAACCAGCTGGTAACTGTTTTTGTACTTTTAACAGTAAAATATTAGTAATTAGTTTAAGTGACAGGTGAGAAAAGTAGGTGACCTTTTACAGTGTAGAATATCCACCCAAGAATTGTAAAAGTGCTTGTTATGTTTTTTTAAATCAAATTTATGTTAACTAATTATATTTATATATATTTTTTAGTTTATTTTTCTTTTGTTTTTGGGGAAAAATGGTGAAATGGAGATCTTTCTGCTCCAGTTAGTTTCCAGCAAGATGAAAATTTTCTGTTGTTGCTTATCATTTATAAAGAAGCATGATTGTAAAAGACATTAAACCTTCCACTACGCATACATTTCATTGATGAAGCTTAATTTGAACATATTGCTGTCTACATTTGATTTCAAACATACAAAAAATGCAAAATGTTTATTTTTTAATCTATAAATTCCCTTTGTTTTTCTGTTGTCAGTGTAGCGACATAGACAAAGCTCTGGGTCAGCGGTTCAGTCCTCAGTGGGAACATTGTCTGTTTTTCTTGAAGGTGATTATGGAATAATGTGCCCCCAGTGTTGTGAAATGTGTGGTAATAAATGGATGGGTGCAGGGGACAGACTCCCCAGCACAGTCACGTTTCCAGCAGCTGTGTTGCGATGTCTCTGCTGTTTCCACTGAGCTCCCTGGTGACTTCCTGCTCTTGACTTTCCCATGCATCACAGGGAACGAGCTTTGTGTACGCTGCCTGTGTGTATTTGTGCGTCTCCGGCTCACACAACCAACAACGGCAAATTCAAACTCATAATCTGTCTCGAGGGATGATCAGAAGGGAAGGAGGAGCAGCCTCGTGTCTAAATTGAACGAGTAATGATTCATGCTTTAATGACCTTTAATGTTGAATTTTCCATCACGCTGCTGCGTATTTAACTTCCTAAAGAATTAAACTTTGAACTGCTGGGCTCCCTTTGGTCTGTTTTCATCCCCTTTAAATGATAAATCACTTAGTACTGTAATACAGTTTTACATCCCAAACCATAATTAGCAAACACGGGTTAAGACTGCGTGTCTCTATTGATCCTAAGGTTAAAGTCTACTGAATTATTTACCCAGTTGGATCCTCATTAAGATGTGCTGAATGTTTGACCGGGATCATGTCATGTCTGTAAGAAAAACCGCAGTGTTTGGATTAACTGGCTTCCTTCTTCATATGTTTATCCCTCTGTGACTTTCTAAACAAAGAACAGTGTATACAAGTCCACTACATAACAGTTCTTCAGTCTGATGCCAAAGACTAATGCGAAGAGAAATAAAAACGAGTTACTACACATCATAAATTAAATGGATAATTAAAGATACATTTAGATTGTTTGGTAGCAGTTTTTCTACATAAAGATCACAGACTGGCATCATTTAAATAATCTGTAATTCAAGCCTGGAGTCAGATGAGACGGTCAGTGTGAGGTGTATGTGTGTAGCTACGTGATATTGACCACTGGCTTCTGCACATCAGCATTTTGGCTACAGTTAGCTTTTTGTTTGTTTGTTTGTTTTTTTGTTTTGAAGCCAAAAGTGATCACATTTACATCAGATGGTGGAGTGATAATTCTAGTAAGCATAGTGAGCACACTCATTTGTCAAGTGTACAGGTGCAAAGCAATGTCCAGTGAAAGAAACTCTTAATGCTTTATATTTTTGGATAATTTCATGCTCCCAAATGTATTGGAACAGTTTGGACCCTTCCTGTTCCAACTGCACACCAGTGCACAAAGCAAGGTCCATAAAGACATGGGCAAGTTTGGTGTGGAAGAAGCTGACTGGCCTGCACAGGGTCCTGACCTCCACCCGATAAAACACCTATTGGAATTAGAGCAGAGACTGTGAGCCAGGCTTCCTCGTCCAACATCGCTGTCTGATCTCACAAATGTGCTTCTGGAAGAATGGTCAAAAATTCCCATAAACACTCCTAAACCTTCCTAAAGCCTTCCCAGAAGAATTGAAGCTGTTATATCTGCAAAGGGTGGGCCGACATCACACTAAACCTTATGGATAAGTACAAAAAACTCAACTTTTCTTCTATGCTAAATATTACGCTCATAATAAAAATAAATTATTAAACTTCACAGCTTCCCCCAAACTGCACTAAGTTACAGGATCTTCTCTCGATTAAACAGCTGAAAATAAAGTGCTCTGCTACTGGAGAGTAATTAACTGAAAATGATGGCGCTCTCTTACCAAAGACAAGTAGGTGCAGCAGATTTATAAAACAAGATAAATCAGACACTTATGTTATTCTCCAGTATGTTTATAAATTCATCATATAATAGAACATCCGCCCTTTTCTCTTTTTCATACGTTTCCAAAATTTTCGTCGTAACTGCTTTGATCCTCTGCTCATACCGAGGCCGCTGACTTCTGGCTGGCTCTGAGCTCTGGATAGCTTTAGCTTTAGCCACTTTGCCTTTGTTGTCTTTTTCAAAATATCCATGTTTAGTTGGATGAAGGTGATTTAAATGTATGATTAAGTTTGTTACTACAAATGTGTTCATGGTACCGCCCCCCTCGACAGTTTATTCTGGTAAAGGGCTAATGACGTGCTAATGACATGCTAGCATGTGGCTATGAGTGTGTGTGTGTGTGTGTGTGTGTGTGTGTGTGTGTGTGTGTGTGTGCTCGACTGTGTGCTGCTGGCTGGCCAATATTGTTTAATCCAGGTTATATAACTACTTTGATAAATTTACTGCTCCGTCTGCCAGCATCCTGATGAACTATAGAGCCGGTTCGTGCCTTGGCTAAATTGGGAACATTTGCTTCAGTTACTCGGAGACCTTGAAACGCTGACCTTGTGTTGACTTGACAGACAAAGCTGTTCTAACTGTCCAAGAAGCTGCATATTGGACAAGTATCTGTTCAGCTCTGAGCTAAGTGTGTTTATGTTTTCACACATAGTGAATAATCTTTTAGTCTCTTGGTTCCTGAGCCAAATATAATGACTGCAAACATTTTCCTCTTGAGACCAAAACCAGGCCAGCAAGCTGTAGATGGGTTTATACTCAGAGGAGCTGCAATAAAAAAACAAACACTGACATGCACGTGCACGCACACACTGTGTTCTCCTTAATGAAACTCTATTATATCATCTCATAGTTGAGCAGAATTGAGGGTAAGGGTGCAGCTGGAGCCTTTAACTCAATTAAGTTGGTGTCAAGTGTGCGTTTGTGTGTTTTGCTCTCTAACAGTGAGTAAATATTACGCCATGCTGAGGAGCGATATGATCCTTTAAACTTTCAATCCTTAAATTTGAACTTTTACCCTGGGATTTAGCTTCATGTGTGGATCTCTTCATTTCACCACAAACATGTCGAGTTAGCATCTTCATTTTGAAACTTTGTGTGTTTTTGTGTGTGTTTAGTCAGCAAAATGCCTCAGATGGAAAAAAGTAATTCGGCTGGACAGATGTCATAACACGATAACCACTGATGTGTGTTTGTTTGTGTTTCAGAATCGTGCTCATCTGTGCTAAGAGGTCTCTGTGTGCTGCCTTTTCTGTTCTTCCCTACGGAGAGAGCTTCTACCTCAGGTAATCCGTACAGACACATCTGCTTATGTACTCCCATCTCCTGCCTCTCATAATGAAATCAAGAGACAGGGTTCGACATAACCAATGGGCTGTTGGCAGGGGGAAAAAACTATGTGTGGAAAGTAGATTTAAACACTGCTGGCTTATTTAAAACTGTTATTGACTGAATTGGTCATCGCTGGCCTAAGTTCACCTGAAGCAAGCTGGCTGAAGGAAACCCTTACAAGTAAATAGTTATCTTCCTCCTGCCAGTCGCTGTTTTCACATGAAAGGAAACATTTGAGGTTGCTGAGATAAAGAGGCTGTTCTGCTGGCAGGTGATGCTGGTGATGGCCTCAACAGCGTGGAGGTTTCACTCGCAAAAAAAGATGCATGGAGACCGTCAAATGAATTCAGAAGCATGTGAATAAAAGGTTTTCAGAGATTTAGCCCAAGCAGCTTCTGGTTTTCTCAACAAAAAGATCAGTAACCAAGTATGACCAATAACTACCCCTGTCGCTGTTCACTAGGCAGGAAGGAGGCGGCGCCGTAACTAAGAGAGTGAACCAAGTGGAGTGAAAGGAAATGTTTTTCCTGCAGCTCTCATCACTGTAAAAATCATCACTCAGAGACCTTTATTAGATGGACTTTGCAACAACATTAAACATGAAGAAACGTGAGCTTTTCAGCTGCTCCCATACACTGCTGGTTCATCCTGCACAGCAACAAAGAAAATGAATACACAAGTTTTTAGGAAATATACAAGGGGCCCAGAAAATCACTAGAGGGAACAATGCTTGGACACTTAAGAGAAGTAGAAGTAGGGAAGTAGAAGTAGAGGTCTCGTTTCTTCATTGTGAGACAAAGGAACATGAGAGTAGAAGAGGGGATGATGCGGAGGAGTATGAGGGGAAGAGCTGTTTGTTCAGAGGGGGATGATTTTCCCATGTGCATCAGAGCCCTCTGACCTGACCTTAGGTCTGAGTGGCTGGTGACTCATACAAACACCATGATCACACACAAACATCTCACAGTAACAAGAAGAAGAAACAATAATGGATAAGCAGGGAGCAGAACACACACCTGTGCTGTTCTCTCCAATAGACGAGTTATATTAATCTCCCTTTTCTCTTCGTGTTCACACGCAAACACACTTTTTTTTTCTCAGCTGAAATTCTGAGAAGTCTTAGTGCGTGTTGTGTCATGTCACACTCGCACCATGCACACATGTTATGTACTCAGCTATTATCATAAACACATTCTCAGTTCCCTCTTTGTTTCAGTGTTGGACACGCACGCATGCACGCACGCACGCACACATGCACGCACGCACGCACACACACAGACACACACACAGACACGCGCACACACACGCACACACACAGACACACGCACACACACCATATGCTATGAGACAGAATGAGTAATTTTCACCCGGAAGTGAAAACTCACTTTTTTACAAGCAGCTGATGGTAAAAGCTGTGAAAGCTCAGTGCATGGCGTCATGGTGATAGCTGACCTTTTTGACCCTTCAGGCAAACACCTGTAAACCAAAAGCTGAATAATGCATATTTATCAGTGCTTGCGGCAATAAAATATAAATAGTCACAAAATGTATAGATGGCTCCAAAGCAGTCCCCAGGTATAAAAAAGCTGAACAATTCAAAATAACATTTCAGATGGTGCCAGAGGAAACTTACTGAAATTACAAACAAATTAGGTGAAAAATTAATGGAAAATATATTAAATATCAGCCATTTTAATTCAATCAATGCCTGTCATTTTTTAAATCAGAGTTTGTAAAAAGCAACTTGTTATACTTCAGAGTTTCAGCATTTTTGTGTCCTTCATCACGTAAACGATTATCTGTTTATTTTGGAATCTTATTCAAGCCGACCTGCGATTCTGCAGAGGAGGAGGGAAGCGCTGCATGGCTCCTGATCAGGCAGGTGGTTCTCTGTGAGACACGTTAAAATATATAAAACTAAATCCAGGAAGTCTGAGAATGACGTGTTGCATCTGGAAACCACACAATCACTGTGAAATGAAGACCTGCGCTGGGTGGGATCATATACAACTCTGAGGTTAAAGTAAAATCCGATAATATAAGGAAAAGAAAAAAGTTAAACCTGCGAAATGAACAGGTAATGTACAGTGAAAGGATGTAAGTCATATACTGTGTACATCTAGTATTACACAAAGGGTAAGATTATATTTAATGAGGAAGGTTTTTCTGTGTGAATAAAGATGTTTCGTTGTAACGGTTCCAGAAAGAAATTCATTTGGATTCATTTTCTATAAATCATGAAAATCCATCAGTTTGAAATTAAGTCTGCAGTAAAAAAGTGATAATTGCAAAACAAAGTTGTATTTTTGTTAGATTTCATTTCTCCTCAGGCTGTGATGAACTGCTCTGTCATAAATGATTAATTCGTTGATTCGTTTTCAGTGTCTGTCGTGTCTTGGAGCGAAACGAGGCTGAACTGTGATTATTACAGAAACAAAACCACAGCCTGACCCGTCTGAAGCGCTCAAGCAGTTTTTTACGATGCTAGCTGATGGCTTGTGGCAAACTGAAGCTGCTGCTGTCTTCTGAATCTGTTTTATGGTGTCGTGAATCTTTGATTGCAGTTGTCCTTAATTTAATTTCCTGTAGGTAAACCGGCTGCACTGAGGGGTTTCTGCTCCAGATGCAGCAGATGTTTGGATTGGTTTCAGATAGGACACGAGTCGGAAGAACTGGGAACCAAATATTCCTACTATATGACAGTGCAGCTGTCTGCTGTGTGTTTATAGGCCGTTTACCAACATTTTATCAATACTTCTCTCTCTTTGTTTTCTTGATGTCTTTCTTTCTCCAGTGATCCTTCATTAAATCACCCCAGGAGGAGACACTCGTCTGGAAACATCTCTACCACCCTGGAAATGCTGCCGGGGCTAGAGGGTTTTCACCTGGACACCTATGGCAGGGTAGAGAATGTGGACCTACTTCTCATGGATACATTTATGATCCAAAACAGTTTCGTGTGGTCAGATTTCATATCTCAGTTTAAAAAGTCGTTCTCTTTCTGTGTCAGTCTGTGTCATACGCACAGTTCCTGTACCCCACTAACGCGCTGGTGAGGCAGAAGCCGTCGTCTGCCAGCGACCTGACACTGCAGATTCCCGTTTCCAGGAGCACACACAGCATTCCAGGCAGGAGCTACCCGCCCAGCCGGCTGAACAGCACTGTGGGACTGGATCTGGGTAAGAAATGGAAATGAGCTCAGTCACAGTCTGCACGTTTTCTTCTCCTAAGAATAATAATGATTCTTTGTTTCTGTCATTTGCAGTTTTTCAAAAGCAAGAATTTAAAACTGTTAGAAATGAATTTCAACCTAAAGATGTGGCCATTTATTAGATGTAATGTAGATAATCACTGACATCAAGCCACAGTTACATTAAAGGATTTTATCATGTTAAAGGGAACAACAAAAACACAATCTGTTCATGGTTCTAACTGTGAAAGCTGTGATTTAGCCCTCTGACCACAGTCATGGTGCATTAGGACTCCGAGTGATATGACTGATCTGTTTCCTTGAATTCTGAGATTTCAGAAAAGGTTAATCAAGAAATTCGAGGCAAAGAGGCTGAAATGTAACTGCTCAAACAATTCTGGATTGAAATGCTAAAGAAGGATGTAACGTGAGGAAGAGAAAACAAACACAGGATGCCAGGATGAAGAGAGCAAACGAGAGCTGCTGCAGCTGTGCTGGAGCATCATCCTCTTTATATTTTAAACACATGTGTATACGCATGTCCTCACATCCTGTATCTGTAAACACACACATCCACAGTGACAGAGCCCTGAATTAGCCTCTAAACCCCTCTTTCTAATCCACAACCTTTCATTAACACAATACAGCTGTGTGTGAGCGCGAGGCCGTGCGCAGCAGGTTTGATATTTTTAGTCCTCTTGTGACGTTTTCTTCAGACTCGCAGCTCTTAAGACTGACATAATTGCACCTTATTTGTTAAGTACTGACAGAAACACCAAAGACTCGTTTACTCAGAGTTATAAATGGCATAATGTTTTTAATAACATTATTACGAAAGCCTGCAAAGCAAAGGTTAGCTGTTGATTAGTACAGAGCTGCTCTTGTACCTGTACATAGATGCTTGGACCACTGGTAGCACTATGAAAGAAAGTCTGGGTGCCTTCTGCTGATTCACAGTTGGTGGCAGCAGAGGGCCAACAAACGCTAAATGGATGAAATGGTGATTGGATGATGAAATGATCTTTAGGCCATAATATGAAACCAGATGAAGGCTTGGTAAAGTGCACAGGTGCACAGATGCTCCTCAAATCCATTTTGTTGTTCGATTCTGGAGGAAAAAAAACAAGACAATCTCTGCAAATGTCAGAATGATAGATTTTGGTGCTGCTGCCATTTTCAGATCACACCCCAGTAAGCTCTTTTTCGATCACTAGAACCTGCACAGCGGAGTTTATGTGCTGGATCTCCACAGCTGCAATTATATTTAGGGAAGAGGACAAAAATCTCTTTGAATTCTGATGGTCAGGGAGGTTGTTAGGGAGCGATGTGTTTGGTGTAGCCAGAAAAACATGCACACAATGGGACAATACTCTGTGCCATAGTTGGGATGCCAAATGTGCATACATGCCCAGGAGTGTCAATCCAGCCAGCTGGATGACTTTGCAGAGTTCAGACTTGCTAAGATGAAGAACAAACAGTTTCAGACTTTTTAACAGGAAGCACTGTATTGCAGCACTTTTCCTGATAAAGAACCAGAATAAGGTGGTTAAGCCCCAGTAGCCATGCTGATGGGATTCTGTAATTTTCTAATGGTACAGTTTCTTTGTAATGACTTTAGACTGACTGAATGAGGAAAAACTGAGATTTATTTTGAATGTGAATGTCTGCGAACTGTGCATAAACTTTGTTAAACTAAAAAAAATGTGCTTTCATAAGTTTTTGTGCAATAAATTTAGTTTAATGGCTCTCTTAAGATCAACTCACGTGTCCAGTGAACTAAACTAAGTTTGACACCTCTGCCTTAATGGTTTGAAACGAATGTTAAATGTGTCAGGATGTTATAGTAGAGCTCTGCATCGACATCCTGAGCCTGAGGGAATGGATTCACAGTTCAGTCCTTCAAATGTTGAATAACACCACAAACCGGCTGTGACACCGTGGACTTCTCAGCTGAAACTGCTGTTTCCTCTTTACGTTAACCTAACTGTTGTCACCAAAAATGAGCAACGAGTGGGGCCCTGTCAGTCTAACGTCTGAAGTCTCTGTGAGAAGGGCAAATGTCCTGGGGGTTAAAAAAAAAAAGTAGTGGTTGAGCTGAAAGCAGTTAAGAGGTGCACAAAGGACTGAGCTGGAGTAGGATAGAAGCCAAATTTCAAGCTGGTAATGTTGCATCAAAGAGGTTTCCCTTTCCCTCAAAGACAAATTATCAGGACTTGATCAGAGTAACAGGAAAACAGATAAAATTCAGTCTCTTTTCCTTAACTGTCTGCAGACAGATCTCGCTTAGATGCACTAAATGTTTTTGCTGTGAGTCAGAGAACTTGTTGATCACACCTCATGTTATTCGCCTCACCTCAGTTTTGCTCTTTTGACATTATTTCTGAATCGATGTGTATTGTTGTCCAGGTGTGGAGGATGTGATGGATTATGACCCCAACCTGCTCAGTGACCCCCAGTGGCCTTGCGGCAAACACAAACGAGTGCTGATCTTCGCCTCTTACATGGTAAGAAAACACTGCAGATGGTTTGAAATATAGTTGTTTATTTTTGAGGACGCCCACACGGAGCAAATCGCTGACAGCTGTGCGTCTCCTTCACGCCACGTCCAGAGCTCCGCAGGCTGTTTGACACCTTTAATGAGCTTTGTGAGAGGACAGATGGTTTTAGTAAACTAATACACTTTGGGGTCTGTAGCACTGCAAACCTGGTGCTGTAGCCCTCACTAGGCTGTGTTTGTGTGTTATCTTATCAAAGTTCTAAAAATGGGCACATTTTTGGGTTTAAGTGACCTCAGCAAGACAGATTTTAATCAGTCATTTTGGCAGTAACTTCCTGAATTCTGAGCCTCCAGCCTTAATCTAAATCAGATTTTCTTTCTTCTGCATCATCAGGATTAACAGCCTTCATCATAAAGCTGCCGCCTGGTATGGCAGCGATTTAGAGACAGCATTCCCAAATTTTCTTGCCTGATAACAAGAACTGATCTAATATGGGCTTGTTCTGAGGAGCTGCTTTTATTAGGTCTAATATTTGTAGCTTTCCTCAGCCTGTTGACCAAAAATGTTAATGTTGAGTTAAATAAATCAAGTTTAGTAACAAAAACAATACATGAAAAAGAAAAGTCCAAATCTCAGGAGATCTGCACTGAAAGCTTTGGCCTGGACTCTGCAGCAGATTGAGTGTTTCAGGGTTGAACACACCTCTTGTTTGTAATGAAACTCCTGAGTTTACATCTGGATCGCTCAGTTCTGTAAATAAGATTTAAAATGTGAATGAATATGAAAGAAAATTCAATAAGAAATGTTTGTAACTGCATCACTTTCATTTGCGAGCAATGAAAGTAACGTGACTAAAATATTTCACACACAAGATGCTAGTTTAATTCCAGTTTAGTTGTTAACTAGCTGCTAACTAATGCTTGAAATAAGCACTCATTCTCAGATTCACAGATTAACACAATCTAAAGTCCAGAAAAGCACCTTAGCATGAAGCTTTGTGGCTGATGAAATGCTAAGTTGAGCTGTCTGTACATCGAAGCACGCTCATGCTACGCTCAAGTCCCATCAGACTTATACTGATTACCAATTTCCATCTTATAAATATGCTTCTTTGAACTTGTAAACATTGTAATCTTTCCTGTCATCACCAGCCCTCCCCCATGAAATCAACATCAACATCATGCTTACCACAAGTGTTTGATGTCTGTGATGTTTATGCATCTGTAAAGATCCAACCAGTGAAGTCCTGCACACCCTGTCCAGTGATTAGTGACGGGATGGCGCATCTCAGGGGCCAATCAGATTTCAGCTGGGTCCAGCGCCTCTCTGAACACGAGCAGAAATCTTACTGAAACATATGTGAGCTATTAAAGAGCTGTGGTTTCTAAATTAATTAAAAGAATTCATCATAACGACAGCCAAAACAACACGACCACTCTGATCTAATTTGCTCTCGGTGCTGCTTGTACCACCAAAACAAGCTCCAACCTGCCACAGCAGGGATTCAGCAGGATGCCTGGAGGCTCCAAGACATTAAGAGCAGATCCTATTAGTCCTGTAAGATTTGGAGTATCATAGTTGTTCACTGTTGGTCCCTCCTCAGATGACTGTTTGAAGGTAATCGCCAGCTCACAGGGAGCACCCAACAAGCCTCGATGTTTCAGGGTGGCTCTGACTCAGACTCATCTGGCTGTAACACTTTACTGACTTTACACCTGCCCCTGCTGCTGTTTTTAGGATGACTGCAACACTCAGCTCTGCATTTACTGTCTTATAGTGGTGACAACAACACTGATGAGAAATAATCAACCTTATTCACCATGTACAGGGTCATAGTGTTTTTGGCTCACTGGTGTGTGACTCATATGAATAACAGGTTCAGTAAAAACTATGCTGATCACACCAGTAGGTGGTATCTAATCCATTTAATATCATCACATGAATTAATGCATCATCAGTCAGATATTCACTAATCTCTGGTGACTGGTAGGATTTCTGTATTTGGCTTTTTTTTATTACACATTTTAATTATAATGCTGAGTCAGACAATAACATCTGTGCTTCGGGGAGATTAAAAGTGTAAATTGATCACATTAAACCCGAATTTTAATTTCTCATGTTCTAATAAACAGGAATAAAATGAAAAACTGAAGGAGAGATAAACAGGGTGAATAAAACAGATGACTGTAAATCTCAGAGAACTAAGAGTAAGCAGAGCACACGTGCTCTTTTCTTTTTCATCGTCCTATAGGCTGCGGCTTAGTTTGATCCCTCTGACATGAATTAATATCTATAGACACACACACACACACACACACACACACACACACACACACACACACACACACACACACACACACACACTCATTCTCGTTTTGATATAGTGAGGACATCTAATTGACATAATGCATTCAGTATTTGCTCACCCTAACCCTAACCATCAAAAATGAATGCCTAACCCTCAGCTCAAACCTAACCATAACCTAATTGTAACCCTGACACTAAACGCACATTTTGAGCCTGAAAAATGCCTTAAAACTTGTGAGGACGGCACTTTTGTCCTCATAAGTGACTGTTGGTCCCCACAAGTAAAGTTATATTCCAATTTTTGGTCCCCATAAAGATGTCTAAACAGGTACACACACACACACACACACACACACACACACACACACACACACACACACACACTGTATCACAGTGTTTAATTCATGAGACGATTACAGCTGAGGTGGGCTGCATTTCACTGAGCTTACTGTGAGCAAGCGCGTGCGTGCGTGTTAGTATTACACAGTGTGATTTCACCACCTACTGTCAGTGTCGCCTAAACTACAAAACACCCCCCACCCACACCAGTTTGGTGCGTTACATGGAAACGGTGCATGTTACCTGCGTATGATAAGGTTTAGATCAGGCTGTCTACCAGGATTATCTCGCAGGCTTCCCTCCGTTAAATTAGGCCTTGGAAGTGTTGACATGAGCGTGTATGTGACTAAATATCAGGATTAAGGTCTAAACTGAGTTGAGCTGTAAAGAAACTGTTGAGGAACCTGCAGCTCTTCACTGTCACCTCCTCTTTCATGGCCTAATGCTGGTGACTTAAAATCTGTTTCATGGAAAGGTGTGTCTGTTTCACCACTTACGTTTTGCAGGTGAAAGGTCAGCAGTTGAGTTGTGTGGCATTTAAATAATGAAAGTTGTAAACATGCAACATGTGGTTAAAGGAGATCTCAATGCAAATGAAGGAGGCCATCTTAAGTTTGCAAAATAAAACAAACCCATTGGAGAGAGAGCAGAGCTGCCTTTGGGTGTTTGAGGCTATTAGGGAAAAATTTAGCAGATCAATGAGCAGGAATGCTGTGGCAATATTTGATTTTTATAAGATCAATGTGATCTAATACCTCAAACTATTGAGCCATCAATCCATTTTCTTAACTGCTTAAACAAGTCAGTTGGGGTGGGGCTGCAGACTGTCCATTTAGGCTACACACTGACCAGGTGATCTGTCCATAACAGGACAAACACAGAGACGGACCGACTCGGTGGAACCAAAGCCCGCGTCATTGTTAGATTTAAAAATAATCAGCAGGGGATTTTATTTAGTGTGTAAAGTCATAGCAGGTTTTTTGAAACAGATTTGATGAGGTTATTGGATACTCCTGGGAACAGTCATCACAATACCTGGAAAGACTGTAAACTAAAGCATGAATGAGTTTCCCTGCGAGAGAAATAGTGCCATCTTTGCAACAATAAATGAATCGCAGAGAGAAATATTTACCCGTCAGTGTTTACGTCCTCATCAGATTATTTACATTCACTGACAACTGTTTGACTTCTCATTGTCTCTGCTTACAGTTAAATGTGTTCTGTTCTCTGTTTATGCATTCTTCTACTCCGTTTTGTTCTGGTTTGGTTCATTTTCTTATGCTGTTTTGCTCTTTGTTCTTTTATCCTGCAGACGACAGTTATAGAATATGTCAAACCGTCTGATCTGAAGAAAGATATGAACGAGACTTTTAAGGAAAAGTTTCCTCACATTAAACTCACCCTCAGCAAAATCCGAAGGTAAAGTTTCTCATTTCAGCCAACGAAAGTTTTTCAGCACAGTAATGTGAAAGGGGGCGACTGGATCACCACTTGGTCTTAGAACTGAAGGAGCTTCTCGAACGAGACATGAAACATCTTAAAGAAACTCTTAAAGAAACTTAAAGAAGTCCAGTCGCTCCTTAGATTACAATGACCTTACCATAACTAAGAACCTACACAGATATATGAAAAGGGAGTATTAAATAATTAGAACATGCTTTGTTTCTTTTTCAGCCTGAAGAGAGAGATGAGAATGGTCGGGGAGGACTGCGGCCTGCAGCCCGTCACCCTTGCGATGGCATACGTCTACTTTGAAAAGCTGGTGCTGCAGGGGCGACTCAACAAGCAGAACAGGTTTGTTCCAATCTCGTCCACATGTAAACAGTTCGTCATCGGCTTCTGCTTCGTTTATAGCCTTCACACTCTGCTTGAAATGCTGGTTAATGACGACTATGGATCACATGCGACTGTTTAGCTCTGTTTACTGTTATTATAAGTAATTCTGCACCATAATTAGTCTCAGGTCTAAAATCTGACTGGTTCAAGACTTGACACATTTGTGTTCCTGTTAGAAAGTGTAAAATAAGATTTGTTTGCTAGCTTATAAGGTGGATGTACTGCAGTTTTCTGTGTGGAGTCCACAGTGTGAGGTGTGGAAGTGGCTCCCCCTTGTGTTTATTTTCAGTAAGCTCAGTTTAAAAGAAACACTTTTCACTGTTGCTGATGGTTTGTGTTCTTTGATTGTGATGCACTGAATTTCAAGTCCTCACTGTCCCATAAACCACATGAAGGAAAGCTCCTGTCTCTCTGTCACTGCTACCTGCCTGGAAAATTGTTATTGAAGTGTGTGCATCATCACAATGACATTTATAGTTATTTTATACTGTATGTCTGTGAAGGTTCTCAGTCATCCAGGTCATCGTAGTCTAAGGAGCTTGGAAAGAAAAGCGTCTGGACTTCTTTAGGTTGCTTGAAGACGTTTAACCTCTCATCCGAGAAGCTTCTTCAGTTCTAGGGTCAAATGGTGGAGAGTCCCAGATTTAAGCTCTGTGGGAGTGTCCCCCCAAAGAGGGACAATTGACCCCCTAATGATCCTCTACCTAATCACATGAGCCAAGGTGTGAAAATGGGTGTCGGGTGAGCTCATTGTGAAACCTAGCCCCACCCTATCATGTGATTTCCTGAGGTCAGATGGCCCAGGGTGTAGGGCTGTGCGATATGACCAAAATATCATATCCCGATATAAGAATTCTATCGTCCGATAACGATATAAATCACAAAAATGTAACATTTTCTGTAAACTCTGTGAATTTCGGGCAGCTCGTCTTGCGGGAAGTGTTTCCAGCTGCGCCATGTACCTGGAGTCCAGTGTTTTAACCGATGCATGAAACTATACATTTTTAGACATAAGTTGTAACGGCCGCCGTTTTCTTTGTATTTATTACACGGCGTGCTGCGGGGCAAAGCCTGTTCTAATGTTTTAGTCTAAGGTTTATTTGAAGTATTTGAAGTAAAAAAAGAGCACCTGGCGGCTCTTTTTTACTTCTCATCCGTAAATAATCTGCTCTTTCACGTGATTCAGTTTATTTTGAAAAGTCTCAACAGGATCTTGAGCTTTATTGTGAAAGGTTTATGTGGAACATAAACAAGCGGACACGCGATGCCGTTACCATCGTTGTTGCTAACCACAACGCATAAAAACAGGAGCTTGTCCGTCTGTAGTGTGGTTATATAAAATATAAGAGAAAGAGAGAACTTTAAGAAATTAATATAGCCACTACAGTGACCATCAAAACGATGAAAAAATATTGCCGTAAATAGTGTATTTTGCGACACCACTAAACAAACGATAGCGTAAAATGAAACGATAGACGTTTTTATATCGTCATCCGATATATATCGTTATATCGAACAGCCCTACCAGGGGGTGTGAGTGGGCGTTAAGGCGTCTGGGCGTTTTCACATGTTGGCTCATGTGATTAGGTAGGGGATCATTAGGGGGTCCATTGTCCCTCTCGGTGGGTTACTTCCACAGAGCTTAAATCTGGGACTCTCCACCATTTGACCCTAGAACTGAAGAAGCTTCTCGGATGAGAGGTGAAACGTCTCTAAGCAACTTAAAGAAGTCCAGACGCTTTTCTTTCCAAGCTCCTTAGACTTTATACAGTATGCTTACATCCAACTCAAGGTCTTTAAGATCTAACTGATGATCTAATGATTCAGTCGAAAACTGACAACAAGTCTTATAATTAGTCTTATAATTGTTAACACATAGAAAGCACCACATAAAGACTTGATACATTATTTCAAACTAAGACAATAATTCCTTTAAGAATAAATGTTGTCCAGAGAGTGAGCAGTCTGCATTGTTATGAGGAGCTCTAATGACCAAACTACGACTGTTACTCTGCTTTTACTCAGTGGCCTGATGTCCTGTCAGTTATGTAACTGTTGATGTTGTTCACAGGAAGTTGGTCTCAGCTGCATGCATCCTATTGGCAGCTAAGATCAGCAGTGACCTCAAGAAACAGGAAGTCAAACATCTCATTGACGTAAGTACTACACACACACACACACACACACACACACACACACACACACACACACACACACACATAGAGTGTCAGTGAAAAAATCTGCCTTATCAGTCAGATCATGTTCCTCTTGCTCAGGGCCTCTGTGAGGCTGATCTACCTGAGCAGGTGGAAAACGACCTGCTGAGTGTTCGAGCTGCAGGACTACAGGCTGTTAATGTCCTTTATAGTCGTGTGTTGAGTCCATGCAGGAGAGAATCCCTGAGGTCTGATTGAGTCCTGCATTATCAGTGTACTTTATGCTGCATGTTCATTTTTTTTCATGGCTCAAAAATATTTCTTTTAATTGTTTCAGTTCTGTGACCTCCAAAGCAAAAACCCTGCATGTTACTACCAAGCAGACGATCGTTGCACATTTCTTTAGTTTTTATGGAGTTATGGATCTTTTTAGTTTTACCTCATTTATTATATCTAATGAAACACTGATTACAAATACAGTGCTGTGAAAAACTACTTGCCCTTTTCCTGATTTCTTTCATTTATTTATTTATTTTTGCTCATTTGTCACACTTTATTTTTCAGATAATCAAAAAAAAAACTAATGTTAGACAAAGATAACCTGAGTAACTAAACTGGTGATTTCATTTATTAAGGGGGAAAAGATATCCAAACATACCTGGCCCTGTGTGATAGAGTAATTCCCCCCTTGTTAAATTATTAAATGTGATTAACGACAGTTTTTATAAAGCTGAGTTCAGTTACACTAAACACACTCGGGCCTTATTACTGTTATACATGTTTAATCAAGAAATCACTTAAATAAAAGTTGTCTGACAAAGTGAAACCTGTGAAGCGACACATCACGCCACGATCTAAAGAAACAGCTGAGAAGTGGTCAGAAAAATTACACTGAAGTTGGTGATGTGGCTCACAGAACATCTGATGTGGTCTGCACATTTAGAAGGTTTATTACAATAATGCTGATTTAGTAGATTTAACAGATGGAGGGTGAATGTGTGGATTAATGGATGGATGATTTTTTTATACATTTAAATAAGAACCAACAATCACAATTATGGACCGAACTATCTCACGGTGTTATCATGCTCCTGAAATTACAATAATATCAGCTTACGTCACAAATGCATCCACCTTCTTAGCATTTCCATTTCTTCAAAGTTAATGATACAGGACTCTGATATAACACAACCACACATTCATGTGAAGCGAGGCCTCCTAACTCACAGGTACTTTGTTCTCAGTCTGTTGGTAAGGAGGTAAAAAAAAAGCTGGATGTGCCCCACAAATTGACAGGATACGATGCATGCTGGTGTAGTGAAGTTGGAAAAGGGTTTAGAACTGTCTGATTTTACTAGTCATTGACATCAGTGATGGAGTGGATTACAAAGCCATTTCTAAGGCATTGGGAGCATGTGGAGAGTACCAGTGCCCACAAATGGAGATAACTGGGAACAGTTCTCAGGAGTGGCCGTCCTACCAAAAATACTCCAAGAACACATCAAAGACTCATCCAGGAAGTCATAAAAGACCCCAGAACAACATCTAAAGAATGCAGGCTTCACTTGCCTCAGTTAAGGTCAGAGTTTACGGCATCCATTGGTCAGGTCCAAAGAGAAAACCACTGTGACCAAAAATCATCCTCATCACACATTTGCCAAACAACATCTTCATGATTCCCACAACTTTGAGGGAAATGTTCTGTGGACAAAAGCTGAACTTTCTGAAAGATCTGAGTCCCGTTAAAAAGTAGCAAAGCACTAAAAATAAAAAAAATGAAAGTTTTGAAGTGGCCTTGTCAAAGTCCAGACTTAAATAAGATTGAGATGCTGTGACCTTAAACAGGCTGTTCATGCTCAGAAACCCTCCATGTGGCTGAATTAAAACAATTCTGCAAAGAACAGCGGGACAAAAATCCTCCACAGCAAGTGAAAGACTTATTGGCAGTTATTGCAAATGCTTAGTTGGAATTCTTGCTGCCAAGAACGCTCAATAAATGAAAACAATGATTTAAAAACTGCAGTTTTTAAAAAAAATTTTTTTATTGGTTCTCTTTGGCTATTAAAATTTGAAAAAAAAAGAATTCGGGAAGGGGGTAAATACTTTTTCACAGAAGTTTAGTTAAAAAGGAGGCCAGTATAAAAATGTCAAAGACACCATGTTTATTTTAATATCAAGATTTAAAACTTCCACAGACGTGGAGTCAGACATGAAACAGTTTGTGTCATCAGAAAGTATTTGTTCACGTGCTGGTTTGTCTGTTTCTGCAGAAGCTGGAGGAACGTTTCAGGATCAGCAGGAGGGACCTCATATCATTCGAGTTCACCATCCTGGTCGCCCTGGAGATGGCGCTCTACCTCCCAGAGAGCAAAGTCATGCCACATTACAGACGGTTGGTGCAGCAACAGCAGGTATAGCAGTGCCTGGCTCAGCAGCACTGCAGCACACTTCTCTGCCTCTGCAGAGAACCTCAGCACCTTCGAGCTCCAGCACTGTGATGGATCAGTTCTCGTGATGCCCGGCTCAAAGGCTCAGAGGCCACCCAGAAATCATCCTCCTCTCTGTGCCCTACATCAGACTTCAGCCACACTGTCGTGGCAGCAAACGGCTCAAAGGCGTCACCGAGAAAGAGTTCACTTCCTCTCCTCTGTGAAAAACCAAAGTGATCACACACTGTGACTGACGGTTCAGTGACTGGAGGTCAAATCCATCACAACCCCTCAAAATCATGTCTCACGTAAAGGAGGATTCAGGTTTTCTTCCTCCAGCATTATTTTTATAGTGGAGGCCATCATAACTGTGGGTTTAAGATGTGCAACAATTGTACATGTAAAAAAACAAAACAGAGTGTGCACCTCGAAAAACAACAACAAAAGACAAAAAACAAAAAAGACAGAGGGAGAAATTTACTTCTAACAAAACCAGAACTGTCTGACTTTCTAAAAGCGTTTCTCTAAACTCTGTTTTTTAGGTTCTTTATTTTAGCTTTATTAGAAATATTACGAGTAACACTGACAGCCACATGCATCATGCATCAGATAATCATATTTTTTATGCCTGAAAGTAGTGCTGAGTGTTTTCAGCGACTGTAGCTCAGATATAAACCGTTATGAGGATGCTGCCAGTGACTGAAAAAGGCTGTGAGTTCTGTTTTTGAGAAGAGAAGCACTGTGGTTTCTTTTCTGGTTTGCTTCTGCTTTATCCTTTATGCTCAGACTTCATGAAATAAATTTATTGCATGAAGTATAAATTTTTTTTCAAGCAGTCCATCTGACTGCTTTTGAGTTATCAGCCTGTATTTGTTTTATAAGGTTTATCCTGCCCTGTTATCAGGATATTTGCTCTCACACTCTCCGCTTCTGTGTCGTTTCTAAGCGTGAGCCAGCTTTACATTCAATGATCTGTATTCTGGCTTCATGCCGTTCAGAGAGTGCAGAGGTCCTTTTGAACGAAGCTGTGATGGGGGTTAGTGTTGGTACACAGAGCCCTCTAAAACAGATGAGACAAACACTGCTGTGATGCTCACTGTTCTCCAGTTGGTTTGCTTCTTTAAGGTAAAATCAGCACTTTGCCCCAGAGTCTGTTTGTTATGGTCTGCAGTTAAAGGCTGTGTCACTCTGAGGACTGCAGTTTTTGCATTTGCTCCGGTTTTTGGAATACGTGTCAGAAAGGAAAACAGTTTATCTCTTTTGCACGCGCTGCATGTTCATGGGCTGCATTATCTGAAACGAGCAGCAACACAACTACAAACCACAGATGAGACTGATCTGGTTAAAAATAGGAAGATGCACAAAGCGCTGAGTGTAAGACTGCAGTTCACAGAATGCACATCAGAATTTGTTAGGGCGTTATTTTTGTGAGCCCACGTAAAAAAAATTTGCAAGCGCAAATGTTGCATTTTGAGCAAAGAAAATTCATTGCTGCGTGCAAGAAATGTATCTCAGTGTTTGCTATTATCCATATATACACATACAATAACAGCCCCTCTCGGTCAGTCGTTGGCATTTGCTCTTGCTCAAATCTCTGCTCTGTGTGTTGACAGACATCTGTGGACCTGCTCTCAGTGTGTCGTTCGCACTCACAACATCTCTGCTTCATGCACGCTCGATAATAATGCCATAATTTGTCTGTCACATTAAATATGGAGCCTTAACAGATACTTAACATCTTGTTAAGTTGCAGTTCAATTCAATTCAATTCAATTTTATTTATATAGCGCCAAATCACAACATTCGCCTCAAGGCGCTTTATATTGTACAGCAGATCGTACAATAATAGATACAGAGAAAAACCCAACAATCATATGACCCCCTATGAGCAAGCACTTTGGCGACAGTGGGAAGGAAAAACTCCCTTTTAACAGGAAGAAACCTCCAGCAGAACCAGGCTCAGGGAGGGGCGGCCATCTGCTGCGACCGGTTGGGGCGAGAGAAGGAAAACAGGATAAAGACATGCTGTGGAAGAGAGAGAGAGATTAATAACAGATATGATTCGATGCAGAGAGGTCTATTAACACATACTGAGTGAGAAAGGTGACTGGAAAGGAAAAACTCAGTGCATCATGGGAATCCCCCGGCAGCCTACGTCTATTGCAGCATAACTAAGGGAGGATTCAGGGTCACCTGGTCCAGCCCTAACTATATGCTTTAGCAAAAAGGAAAGTTTTAAGCCTAATCTAAAAGTAGAGATATTGCAGTTCTGCAATACTCATTTACATTTTTAGCACAAATATTTCTGGACACTGAAACTTGAACGTCTTGTTAAAGTGAAGTGCAAACACATTCATGATGTTAACAGCAGGAACTCGCTGTGGCTACCGACTTCCTTTTTCTGCACTATTAACACCGCAGCTCCTGAGTTTCTGTTTATGAACTCTACCTTAGAATCACACATCGCTCAGTGGTTTTGTTTTCATTGCATCATAAAGGGACAGATATTTAACCAAACTGGAGCCTCCAACAGGACGTTTGTTGAAGTCTAGTGTCAGGACACCAGTGGAAGATTGATAGGAGAGTCATTCATGTGGACTTCATGTACCTTTTCTAGCCTTTGTTGAAAGGAGGCTTCAGAAACACTTGCTGTTGAGCCTGAGTTGTTTTTGCACTTTGCCTTTTAGCATCACAGTCCTCAGACTTTATTTTATCACTAAGTACCAACGATATATAATATTTTTCTACATTTAAGGTAACTTATTGTAATGTTGTGTATTTAAAAACTGCCTGATAATAATTTATTACTAATAATCCTGTGGATGAAGAATCGTGTCTCCTCTTTGAGTATCAAACCTGCAGGTGTCTTATCCTCTTACCAGATAACGTTGGAAACATGATTGTTCATCCTGAGATTTGACTTCCACGTTCTTCCACTGATCTTATTTTCCTGTGTGTGTTTATGGACTCAAGCAGGAGAGCTGAATGAGTTTGGACCAGGGTTCTGCTACAAGACCCCAAAGAGTCCCAGTAAACTTCTCAGACTTTGGATACGATCCGTTTGGTTTTTAAAAACTACCCGTAGCTCTTGTTGTCCTGAATTAGCCAAAGTTTGTCTTTTTAACTCGAAGGTCATGTGCTTTTAAGACTGCGTTCACCTTTAAATGTTATTTTCTAATAAGATTGATCTTCATGTTAATATCATGTGTAAGTGAGGTGTGTCACTGCAGCCGTGCATGTCTTGTGTGTGTTTAGTACACATGTAAAGAGCTGTGGGCAGACAGACTGCGCAGCCAGTGTGCTGCGTTATTGTAACAAAACCGGATGTAAACGACACTTTGAAATCTGGAGCAGCATCAAGTGAGGGTTAAATACGTTTATTTTTTTTAAAGGAATTATTTCAAACATCAGCCGGGACTCAACTTAGACTAACATGGAACCAATGTGATGTTCACTGTGACAAACTACACAAATAAAATCAGTCTGCTTATTGAGTTTAACCAGCAAAAGCATTAAATGTATAATTTGCTGATGGAGCAATCAGACATGGACTGCTCCAGTAAAGACGTGTTTTACATGATGTTTTACAGACAGTGAGGAAGAATCCACACTCTGTGATTTGCACTGAGATGCTTCAGAGCTTCATACATACATAAGAGGATGTGGAACACTGCAGTAAACAGCAGCACTGATAAAGTCAGAAAAGTGTTCAAAACTTTGGTGAACTTAAAGATAAGAATCTGCTTGAGAGTAGAAACGGCACGCGAGCTTCCAAAATCATCTTCTCTACATTAGAGATTTGTGATATTGACTCTATGCAGCTTTTATTCTGTCAGCTGACCTTCATCCTCCTCTTCCTCAGTGTGTTTACCTGTAATGTGCCACAAATAAATTTTTACCTGTCACTGTTATTTAAATGTCACATTCACATTTTGTATTTAGTTTATGTATATTATTATGTATATAATTTTATTATTCTTCGAGCACTGCGGTGCTGTAAAGGGAAATATTTACCAAGTGTGTGTTTTTGGTTTATACTTCCCTTTTTTACATTCTAAGTTCTGTTAACTTAAAAAATTCATTTTTTTGACAACAGACGCAGCACGCAGCAGTTCAGCAGCGTTGCAGTCGGAGCATCATATAAGTTAAAGCCACAGAAATATTTTTATGTTGCTACTTTTGCATAAATACATTTAATGATCCAACACAGTTGAAATAAAGAGGCGAAACTAGTTAAGACATGTTGCATTGAATTAATTTGCAACTGAGGTAAATATTCTGAGGAAGCTGAGCTCAAATACTTCCACTGCACAAGTGAAGGAAATGTGTGTATTGTAATATTTATAAGATATTTTGTAAAGGATAAAGACCATACACTGTTAAAATGCCAATGTTCATGTTTATTTTCATTAAAATATGTAAATTACTGCATCTCTTCATTTTTGTTGTTGTTGTTGTTGTTTGGGTGTAAAGTTAATGTTAATTTGTTACAGTTAATTATTTAAACAAGTCTGTAAAGGAAAAACATGTGCCACAGTAACTATATACATTGTGATTCAACGGCAGCTAAATTTTTCAATATATATCTCTAACTACACATTTAAGCTCCTGTCAGGCATCATAGCGGCTAACATGAGCAGGGCACAGAAATGACTTGGCAAGAATACGAGAGGAGTGAAACACCAGCTACTGGTAGACAGAACAGTCGCCCAAGACTGCAAGACCAGGCTCACCAACCTGTGCACTGCCTGGATTGATTACAAGAAGGCCTATGACTGGATGCCCCACAGCTGGATACTGGAATACCTAGAACTATACAAGATCAACAGGACCCTAAGAGCCTTCAACAGGAACTCAATGGGGATGTGGCGTACAACACTGGAGGCCACCTTCAAGCCAATAGCATGTCGCCATCAAGTGTGGGATCTACCAAGGAGATGCTCTGTCCCCACTGCTGTTCTGCATAGGCCTGAACCCCCTCAGTGAGATCATTGACAAGACTGGCTACGGATACCGACTACAGAACGGAGCAATCGTCAGCCCATCCTCTACATGGATAACATCAAGCTGTATGAGTGAATGAAACATCGATTCACTGATGCACTACCTGAGGGCAACACTGCAAACTTCGAGGACAGCTACAAGGGCTCAGAGAAGAGCTCGAGAAGATGTGGAGGGTGAAGGTAACAGTGGTTCCAGTGGTAATCAGAGCGCTCGGTGCAGTGACTCCCAAGCTAGGAGTGGCTCCACCAGATCCCAGGAACAACATCCGAGATCTCTGTCCAGAAGAGCGCAGTCCTGGAACAGCAAAGACGGATCTGCGTAGGACCCTCAAGCTCCGAGGCCTCTGGTAGAGGACCGCCTGCAGTATATCCAGTTGTTTTTTCCACTTTGTGTGATTTTTAAGCTTCGGAATGGAAATGAGGGAGCAATATAAAACTGTTCTGTCATGCATTAAAAATTTGCTATAATAAACCATTTTTTGTCTTCTGTACAGAAGGCCGAAAATCTATTCCTGCTATAAATTTGGGTCTGCTATGACTGACTTGTGAAGACTGAAACAATCCGTCATAATAACACCACTTGAAGTAGTTTATTTATCTGCATGTGACTGATATGCTGCGGCTTTTCTCAGCTAAACGTCATCTGAAAGAGGTGAAACTTCCAGGCTGACCTAATCAACCTGCACATTCATCCTCACACAGCAGTCTGTACAATAACTTTCTGCAATCTCAACTGCTGAATGCAATGATGGACTATTCTAGAGACGAGTACAGGAGGCTGGAAGTCTTTCCAAAATGCACAGTTCTCTTTTTATTGAATCTGTGCTGTAGCATCACACCGTAATGCTAACATCTGCTATTATAACTGTGGTATAGCAACATTCTTTAGTTCAATGTTAAGCAAAAATAAAAGTCACTTTATCCTGAGGCTGACTCCATGTTTAACTTAAAAATATGTCAAAAGCAGAAAAATAAATAAACTTTTGTATCATTTGTGTTGAGCTGTTGTCCAATTAGAGAGTTAAGACTTCATCCATAGCTTAAGTACGGATGTAGTTCATACTGATGTAACAGTAGAGTACAGAGGAGGTGAAGCATCTTTGGTGTGGTTGGTGGTGCTGAGGTCCTCTGAAGACGTGGAGTAGACAACATCAGCTGTGTTACCACAGGGGGCGTCGTTCGTGTCAGGACTGTGGGAAAAATCCACCTCAGAGTAACAGAGACTATGTGAGCTGTCTTCAACCTGAGATACAGAGGTGAGATCAAATTTTAGATGTCTAAAAATATATTGTAAACACAAACTGCAAAAAACCTAAAACAATTTTGTGAATGAAATCTGAATCACCGTCTTAAAAGAATACAGTTTTAACAAAACAGGTTTTACAGGTCACCCACTAATCGGAAGGTTGCTGGTTCGATGCCTGTCTGCTCCACTCTGTGTGCCAAATATCCTTGAGCAACATACCAACCCAAGTTGCTCTCTGATGCATTCATCAGAGTACAAATGTGTGTGAGTGTTACATAGAAAGCACTTGTGTAGAAGAAGCAAAGAAAAAGAGTGCTTGTATGAATGGGTGTTAGAGGATAAATGAGGGACGTTGTGTAAAGCACTTTAGTAGAAAAGCACTTTGTAGGAACCAGTCCATTTGTGTTAACTTGCTGTACCTAATAAAGTGGAACAAGAGCAGGTTATCACTATCCAGCACTTCTGAGTATTACTATTGGCTGACAGGTAGAAATGAAACAGCATTATAAATAGATCTGGATGAATATTAAATTTTGATAAATTTTCCACCATAAATGTGATTTTTCTTTTTTTCTTTTTTTTTAAAGCTCATATTAATGAAAGAAATCTAAATTAAAATAATAACAGATTCTTAAGAGTCTTTTTCTCCCTTTAAAATATTTTCTCTGCTTTAAACAAAAGAAGAACTTTTATTTCTTCGGTCTGTCAGTGGAACATTTAAAAACTTTCCAAACTTTGATCTTTGTGTCTGAGAACAGATGAATTACTTCACTACACAAACAGTTACCTGGTTTATGGCCTCAGCTTAGAATCACACCACAGTTTTACTCACGTTGTTCTGAGCAGAGGTGACGAGGCTGTAGATGCCTCCGCTTTCATCTCCACCTGAACGGGGACCTTTGGGGTAATCATACACTGAAGACACTTCTACAGGAGGTGACCTGCTCGGTATGTCACACTCTCTGATCTCTTCATACAACCTGTTGACCTGCAGCAGGAGAACAAACCAGCTGACAGATACAAAGCAAACAATAATGAAGCTGATGTGTGTCACAGGTCCTAAAACTCACCTCTGTGTCTGTTTCCACAGGAGGTCCTGAAAAACATGCAGGTCAGAAAATAAACATCTGTCTTTAAGACACATTACAGGAAGAAGAACCTGAGGAACTAAACTCAGGAACAATATGAAGAACTACAAATGAACTACAGTTAGATAAGACACATGACTGATAAAGAATCAAAACTATATCAATCAAATCTGCTACAATCAGTTTCTGTTGTGAGTCATAAATGAACATTCGGTGCTCTTTTTACAAACAGACTGAACTTCAAAGGTGAAAACAGCGTGACAGAAACGTCACACCTGACTTAATTCATGCAAACTGGGACATTCTGAGCTGGGACAGATCAACCATGGTGCCATGTTTTCCTGTGTGCTTTATGGTTATTTGATAAAACTGTAATTTTGAAGGATTATTTTTGAACATATCCAAGTGAGACTCTGTCTTGGTGATCGTCACCATCAGATCAGTAACACCTTTCAGTCCAACGGTCTGTTTTCACAGCAGCTCTGTCAGTCTGAGATTATCTGGTGTTAACATGACGTAGACACACTCTCATCGTGGTGACTGGATCAGAGTTACGCTGATTTTATACAACAAAAGGTGGAAAACTGTGGTTGTTGTGTGTAAATGTTAACAAAAATTATACTTTGGTAAATAATCTGCTTTAAAGGTGTTTATGATGACAATACACTGAATAAGGGAGCATATTATACCGTACATGCTGCGTGTTGACATTTCTGTTATTTGACAGAATATTTAATCCATGCATGAAAAAATGAAAAAGTAATTTTTAATTTTAGGTTAAAAAATGTGATGAAAACACTGTGTTTGTTTCCTGTAGCCTCACCTCTGGGTTTAGTGGTCCTGCTCTTCATGTAGAAAATCAGCAGAGCTGCTGATAAGACGACGATCATAACGACCAGAATCAGACCCACATAAATCAGAACATCTGCAGGAGTTTAACAGAGAAGATTTCTTTTACTCACAGTGTAAACATGTGGCCTCCAGGTCTGTTCATGTAGCAGTAAAGTTGTGCACATACAGAGTAACAAGTTGTGCTGCAGAAGGCAGAAATGTGAAAAAGCTCTGAAACCAAACAGTGACTAATCACAGTCTATATCTGTCATCTAGCACAGATCTCATGTAGTGCTGCTCTGAGGAAGTCAGCCATGTTCTCTCTCAGCTGCTGACCTGCTGTGGTGGAAACTTATTTTTCATTTATTTCTACAGTTTTTCTCCTTTACGTCACTAAAAGATCAGAGTGATTCTTCCACAGCTCTTAATGTGTCATTCTTGTATCGTTCACTCATTAATGGATCTTCACCACATGTAAATCTGCATACATATAAAAATCTATAACATACCTGAACTTCCAGTGGAGGCTGATGAAGGTGTGGAGCTTCCTGAAGTTGAGCTTAAACTCTGTGTTGTTGGTGGTGTGGAGGCTGATGAGAGAAACACTGAAGCTGAAAAAGGTCTCAGAGTCCCGTTTGGTGTTGAAGTGGTTGAAGCTGTGAACAATGAAACCATCAGAGTCATAATAAGACCACTTGAAGCAGTTTATATATCTGCATGTGACTGACGTGGTTATGGGCTGTTTGACAGCAGAACTGATGAAACTTGATGTTTCAGATAAATATAACATCTGTAGGTGATTTGAAAGAAAAGTAGCTGCCTTTGAGACGGGAAACTTCTGTCACACCTTCAAAGACAAACACGACTGTTAGCAGAAACTCACCTTCTGTGACAATCAGCTCAAAATCATGGTTTGGATCAGGACTCAAAGTTCTGTCCAAAGAGCACCTGTACCATCCTGAGTCAGACTGTTTCAGCTGTGTGATGCTCACATACATAATATCATATGAGGTCAATCCTTTTTTTACATATTTAATGCTGTATCTGCCGTTCTGAGCTGCATCATCAGATGTTTCAACAAGAATGTTTCCATTTTCACATTTTTCCTTACAGAACAGTTTCCTGCTTCCAGACAAATAAAAGTTGCATGCAACTGTGATGTTTCCTCCTTCCTCTGCTCTGTGGGTGAGAGTTTGTGCTTTGACCAAACCAGTGTTTCCATCCTGAAGTGCTGCTGAAAGGATGAACAATCATCAGTTACAGTCTTACTATAGATTAAATGTTACAGGTGATTATTAATTTGAACTGATCACAGAAGTTCAGTTAACTTCATTTTTCTGTTTTTATTTGCAAACAGCAAACTTCCTGTTTTATACACGAACACAAAGCATCTGATGTGGAAGATTCAGAGTTTAGGTTGTGAAAAAGATACAAAAATGAAATTTGACTTTTATTTCTCTTACATGACATCATCATCATCATCATCATCATCTGTTTCTGTGCTATCATGTGAAATGAGCTAGTCCTCACTTTGTCACTGCTCACTGTGCTGTTGCTCTTCAGCTCATTAAGAGAAGAAATGAAACACAGAGTCTTGTTTCATCAGCTCTACTATTATAAGTTTTGCTTTCAAAGAAGAGTAGAGGAAAAGTATTGATTACAGTCAACATACAATAAAAAGTAGAAATGTATGGGCATTCAAACTGATGTGAATCTCAAATTAATTTCCAAACTACAGTTGTGAAAAAAAGGTTTGTATAAACATTTAAATTCCACACAGATTTATATATTTCACAGATTTTTCTTATGCTTTCAATAAGCTGCATGTTTGAGTGACTCATTTCCAAACTTCACACTATGTTTAACTACAGAAACCAGTAACTATGAGAGAGAACAAACAATTGAAGAAGTGAACTATAAAACTGAGTGGTTACCTACAAATGAAAATAAAATGCAGACAAATAAGATTTAGAAGAGAGAAAGTGACAGAAACAAGAAGAGAATTTACTCACTGAGGAAGATGAAGCAGACCAAAGTGTGTTTCATCTCAGAGCTCTGATGGTTTAATGCTGCTTCTCTTCTTCTTCACTTCAAACCAGGAACTTCTTACTTCTCTTAATGATGAGGTCACGCCTTCAAACCGAACACACACACACGCACGCGCACACTCCTGCTCTCTCACCAGTCGGGGTGAGCGATGCGATCCTCCTACAAGGCAGATAAATCCCCGCAGTCTGAGTGTGTGCAGGTCTGGATCCTGGAGATCACGCTGGAAGGATCCATCTGTGGAATCACTGGACTCTCTTCATGGAGCTCATGGCTCAGTAAAACAGCTGACAGAGACACGGAGCATCGTTAATCACATGAAACCGGAACTTGTGCGATTTTAGCGGCTTCTACCGAACATTCATCTGACTGTTAGGGGCCAGCTGATAAACTTCAACAGCTCTGACTCAAGGACAACTTTGATGGAGCTAAACTTCAGCAGACGACACCGTTTCTGTCTCTAATCACGACCGTGTCAAGTTACTTGGAACATCATGACACTGAACTTCCTGTAAATTTCCAAAATAAAGGCTCCTGTTCGATTTAGCAGGAAGTGCAGCAGATTTAAAATCTTTTTAGAAGACCAGTATGTATATTTAAATGGAAATAAATTGCAATGAAGAATAACTAGTCATTTAAGCCAGTCTGTTTCCAGCATGGTTATAAGAGGTCTTAGTTATATTATAATGGCTGTCAGTCCTGCCGATCAAACAGAAAACTACAATCCTACTAAATAACATTTTCTACATCTGAGCTTCAAAAAGTTGTTTTAAAGTTATTTCTGGAATTTCTCTAAAAATCAGCATAAAAGTTCTTCACCTACATTTGTTTAATTAAATGTAGAAAAGCAAAAAAGTTATTGTTTGCTTTTAAAGTCTTAAATGGCCTGGCTCCTATTTACCTGTCAGACCTTCCACACCTGTACACTCCACAAAGGTCTCTCAGGTCAACTGACCAGTCACTCCTTGCTGTCCCCATTTCCAGACTGAAACACTGGGGGGGACCGAGCTTTAGCTTTTGTGGCCCCCAATTTATGGAATAAGCTGCCCCATATTAGGCTGGCCCCAAGACTTGAAATATTTACATTTCTTTTAAAAATGTACCTTTTCTCCAAGGTGTTTTAGGAGTCAGCATGTAGTAAATTTTAGTTCGCTTTTGCCCGCTCTCAATCTTTTTTACTTTGTTAATTTTATTTATTGTATAAATAAAATACTCATGTTGTATTTTAATCATTTGAATATTGACTGATGTTTTCATTTATGTATTTATTTTATTGTTATTTAACTTTCTTTGTCTATTTAATGTATGGTTTTTAAACTTTTATCTCTGTTTCTTATTGGAAAGCACTTTTGTCAACCATGTTGTTTTTAAAATCCTCTATAAATAAAGTTGGATTGGATTAATTAATCAGATATTTGTAGAAACAGTGACAAACAGATGAAAAGTCCATCATGACGTTGTGACAAAGTGGATGAGCAGTTGCAATGGTCTCCATTTGTCCCATATGTGTTTACTTTTTTTTTTTTTTTGCACATTGTACACATTATTCTGTTTCTATTTATTTGCTATGATTTGCTATTTGTCAAGTAACATTGCTTCACTCACTATCCCGGGTTTGTCATAAACTGTTTTAGTCGCTGAGGTTCCATCAACAGCATCACTGCTGATGTTTTTCAGCAGCAGAGGAGATCTGTGGTGTGGTTGTCAGGGCTGGCATGTGGCTGAAGCCTGGAGGAGACGACATCAGCTGCGTCACCACTGGGGGGCGCTGTTGGTGGTGGGAATATGGGAAATCCACTTCAGCATAATCAACTCCATTCATGTCATCGTTAGTCTGACATCAAACTTCAGACTCTAAATTAAATGATAAAGTTACCCTCAGCCTGTTGATGAAGCAGAAATGAACAAAATAATGAAAATATCCAAAACACTAAAGCAAAACAAATCAACTGTACCACAAATAACAATAATCATCGTCTCTAAAAAATAATACTTAATAACAAATGAAAGATTTTATTATTGGACTGTTTCTATCTAGCTGTACCTAATAAACTGGGACCAGAGAGTCCACACTGACTTTGTGCATTCCTCATCATTAATATTAGCTGGCAGAAAGAGATGATATAGTAAAAATCAAAGAGCTTAAAATCAGACCACAGTTTTACTTTGTTGTGAGCAGAGGTGGAGAGGCTGCAGAGGTCTGTGTTTACATCTCCATCTGGTTGGAGGCTTTTGGTGTAGCGTACACTGAAGACACTCCTGCAGGAGGTGAGCTGCTCTGTCTGTCCTCCTCTCTGATCTCTTCACACAACTGGTTGTCCTGCAGAAGGAGATCAAACCAGCTGACTGATACAAATCAAGCTGTGATGAAGCTCAGGTGTCTCACAATTCCTAAAACTCACCTGTGTGATGTCAGCACGCTCAGATTCCACAGGAGGTCCTGAAAAACATGCAGATCAGAAGATAAACATCAGTCTTTAAGACGTGTTCCACCAAGTAGAACCTGAGGATGAAACTCAGGATCAACGATGATAACTGGCAGTAATCAGTTACTGTTCTTAGTCCTGATGCATGTGCCGCCAATATGAACCACAATAACAGCAAACTAAGAACAGTTCCTCTATATTTTTATTTGATTTGATCAACTATCATTTTAGTTAATTTCACTTTTGCAAAGTTCACTAGTTTCAGCTTTTAGTTTAGTTTTAGTTAACTCTAATAACCTCGATGGACACACTTTTATCAGGTTGTCTGTTACAGGAGAATTAGACTAACTTTGTACAAACTGTGATTATTTTGTTGAAGAAGAATCTCTGAGCCATGTTCTGTTTGGCTTTTCTGTAAATAATCTGATGAAAATGATATTTTCCTACTAAATAAACTGCATCTGTTGACAGACAGAAGCTGATTTCAGGCATTTTCTTTGCATTTTTCTTGTCTGACTCCTGTTGTTAGCACATAGATCTGTTTCCACTGTGACATTATGAGTAATTTCCTACAATGTGTACTGCTAAATTTTCACTATTAAAACTTGTTTACTGAGGTTTAGTCTCCAGGAAATGAATGTGCATTAGTGTGATGAGCTCTGAAGTGATGAAAACACTGATGTCATGTGTTTCCTGTAGCCTCACCTCTGGGTTTAACGGCTCTCCTCTTCATCAGCAAAGATGCTAAAAAGATGCTGATAACAACGACCAGAACCAGCCGCACATAAAGCAGCACATCTGCAAGAGCTTAACAGAGAAGATTTCTTTGACTCACACAGTGTAAACAGTTGTTACAGCAGTGATGGTGTGAACGTGTGTGGTCTAATCTCTCTCTCTCCTCCTTCTTCTTCTTCTGTATAGGGTTTATTGGTGGTTGACAAACAGCAAAATGGTGCATAACAGCCACCAACTGATGTGGAGTGTGGACCGAAATGACAATAAATAAATAAATAAATAAATAAATAATTAATTAATTAATTAAATAAATAATTCAAATCCTCCCGAACAAATGGGTCTACCTTAAAAACCAAAATACAGCCTGATAACTTTCACTTACAGAGTTCCTGTGAAATAAATCAATCAAGTCCAACTTCACTTTCATATCGTCCAGCTTTTTGATCAGTTGTCTCCTTTCAACATCATACTTCTGACAATGCAATAAAACATGTTCTATTGTTTCCTGTTCCCTACTGCAGTCACACTCCCCTGTACAGTGTTTTCCTATTAAAAATAATGTGCTATTTAAGCCAGTGTGTCCGAATCTCAGTCGAGATATAATCGTCTCCTCTCTCCAGTTTTGTCCTGTACTTCTCATTTCTCCCACTTTCCTTTGGATTTTGTAAAACCATGGCCCTTTCCTCTCTTCCTCCCATTGCTTTTGCCACCTTTCCTTCAGTTTGTATCGTATTCTACTCTTGAGCTCCGTCCTACTCACGCTAATATCCATATCTACCATCGGTCTCCTTGTTGCGTCCTTTGCTGTCCATCTGCCATTTCATTTCCTTTAACTCCATGATGCGCTGGTACCCATAAGAATGTGACCACAAGCCCCATCATAATAATTCTGAATAATATTTGCTGGATCTCTATCACAATGTCAGGTCTGCAGTCTGAGTGACTGTTTTGCAGACTGGCCAGTGATGAGCTGGAGTCTGTATCACTGTATCACAGATCTTAGTGGTTTTGTTTCTTCAATCCACTGGACTGCTAACAATATTGAAACCATTTCTCTTGTGTACACTGAGATCACTGATCCTTTTCCCCACCTTGATATTAAATTGAGGAACAATAAATGCTATCCCACTTTGGTTGGCTGTATTCTTTGATGCATCTGTGCAGATTTTTACATAACTATAATACTGATGAATATATTCCTGTGCTGTATGTGAATTTAAGATAAAATCCCCCTCCTTGTTCTTTTTGTTTAACAATGTGAAATCTACTGCATCAGGGAGCATCCATGGTGGTATTGTAGGCAACGGTACTGTTAGACTTATGTTTATCTTGTCCAGATTAAGTTCAGCTGCTTTCTGTCCCACTGTCCACCCAAAGCTCTTCAATTCACGTTTCTCTTTTTCCCAGCATGGTTGGAAAACAGTTTTCATCGGATGATCGTGACCATGTCCTTGTAAACTTGCCCAGTAATTCAATGTCAGTTGCTCTCTTCTTATTTGTAATGGCATTTCCCCCATTTCTACCTGTACAGCTGCTGCAGATGTTGTTTTGAATGCACCTGAGCAAAGTCTTAACGCTTTATATTGGATACTAACTTACGAAGACTTGTTCCAGCAGCAGAATTATATACTATACACCCATAATCCAATACTGACCTAATCAACCCAGTATATATAGCTTTTAAAGATTTCCTATCAGCCCCCCAGTCAGTTCCCACTAAGCACCTCATTACATTCAACACTTTCTTGCATTTGTCTGTTATTTTCTGAATATGTATAGTCCATGTCACCCTTTCATCAAACCACAACCCCAAAAATGTAAACTGTTTTACCCTTTCCAATTCTTGTCCATATAATCTGACCCTGATGTCAACCCCAACTCTTTTTCTTGTGAAAACCATCAGTTTATTCTTATCAACTGAGAATTTAAACCCCCATTTACATGACCGCTGTTCTATTTCTGTGATTGCCCCCTGTACTTTCTTTACCAAAAAGTCTAACCTTTGCCCTCTTGCCCACATTGCCCCATCGTCTGCAAAAAGTGAAAACCCCATCCCACCCTCTATGTTCTTAGACAAATCATTTATCAGCAGTGAAAACAATAACGGGCTAACTATGCTTCTGTCATGGTCCTGGGTCGGTGACCCAGCGCTTTGAGTTTATTGTTATTATTTTCTAGTTTATTCTGATTTTGTATTAATTCTTTAAGTTGGTTCTCGTGTCTTATTATCCCTACCTGTGTCTTCCCTCTGTACTCTGTTCGTGTCCAGAGTCTTGTGTTGTAAAACAGTCTGGCTTCTTCTTCTTCTTCTGTCAAGTTTAACGGCAGCTTGCATCCAAAACTGTTGCATTACTGCCATCTCCTGGCTTTTAATCTTCCGTCACTCCTGAATCCTCAGATCCTCTTGATGAGACCAATATTTCTCAAAAAACGAAAAACCACCACTTTCCCTTCACCATGACTTAACTTATTAACCACTTGTTCAAACGTAAGTTCCCTTCCACCACTCATTTCACCCCACATCACCCTCCTGTGACTTGCATACTTCCTACAACTAAGGAGCACATGCTCAACCGTCTCCATATCATTACACCCATCACACAACCTAGTCGGATGTTTTCCTATCCTAAAGAGAGTACTATTTAAAAAGCAGTGGCCTGTTCATATTCTACTGATAACAACCTCCTCCTGTCTCTTTAATCCGCTACTCCTCTTAGCTTCTATTGTGTTTTGCACCCTATGTCTCCCTTTTGTTTCATTATCCCATGCCATTTGCCAGAAGTTCTTACTTTCTGTCCAAACTACACTTTTCCCTTCAGATTTTGACAGTGGTGTCTGTACATCTATGTCGACTCCTTTAACAGCTGCTTTGGCCAGCCTATCTGTGCTTTCATTACCCAAAATACGCACATGAGCCAGAGTCCACATTATTACTACATGTTTATTTTGGTCAGACAGTCTATGATGAGCAAAAAGAACATCATACAAAATCTGCTGATGCGTAGTTGTGTATCCTTGTTCAGTACTTAATAATGCTGACAATGAATCACTGCATATCAGTACTTTTGAGACTCTGCTGTCTTCCACCCATTCTAGAGCCAGCAGTATGGCATATAATTCAACTGCATATACACCCAGACGAGTTGACGTTCTTTTCGCAATCTTTATATTTAACTCCGGAATCACTACAGCTACACTAGTTGCTTCAGTCTTAGGATCTTTTGACCCATCTGTATAAACCTGTAAAAATTCACTGTATTTGCTGATCCAAATCATCGTTTGGATCACGCCACCAAGCAATGTCCAAAGAGCACCTGTACGGTCCTGAGTCAGACTGGTTCAACTGTGTGATGCTCACATACAGAGTAGGATATGAGGTCATATATGTTTGTTCATATTTAATGCTGTATCTGCCGTTCTGAGCTGCATCATCAGATGTTTCAACAAGAATGTTTCCTTTTTCACATTTTTCCTTACAGAAGAGTTTCCTGCTTCCAGACCAAGTAAAGCTGCATTCAACTGTGATGTTTCCTCCTTCCTCTGCTCTGTGGGTGAGAGTTTGTGCTTTGACCAAACCAGTGTTTCCATCCTGAAGTGCTGCTGAAAGGATGAACAATCATTAGTTACAGTCTTACTATAGATTAAATGTTTTTTAAATATGATTTTTAATTTTAACTGATCACAGAAGTTCAGTTAACTTCACTTTTCTGTTTTTATTTTACAGCAAACGTCCTGTTTTATACACGAACACAAAGCATCTGCTGTGGAAGATTCAGAGTTTAAGGTTGTGAAAAAGATGTAACGTGAGGGTTCACTAGATGGTTTGGAATCTCTCTGAATAATTAGGAACATCAAGACGGAGACAGATAACTTTCTTAGCAGCCTCTTTACCCTCAGCACACAGCCCCAACAAAAACCAACACTTCCTGTGTACCGCCCTCATGAATACCTCTCAGAAGCCAGGAAATCTTATACTCAGATCAATGCAGGGAAAACAACTAAGTAGATATTGTAGCGGGTCAGGGCTGTTTTGGGGTTCTGTTATTATAGTTCTAGTTCTGTTGTTATGTTATGGTGATGAGTGACGCGCTCTCTCGGCGACTGTGTTTCTGGTGAGAGAGCGCCTTTTTTTGTTGTTGTGTTGTTGTTGCCACGCTGAGGAGGGAGGTAGCGGCAGTGTTCTGGGCCGATTCTAATAAACGGCTGTGCTCCCAAGAAACCTCTGTCTCCTCTGTGTCTGAGCTCGCCACATTGGTGTCAGAAGTGGGATAGCTCACCCTCGCCATAATGGAGAGAGACATTCGGAGGCTGGAGGAAGCTGTCGAGGAGAGCATCCGCTGCTTGGGAAGCTGGCGATTGAGGAGAGAGGAAGCGAGCGGCCATGTAAGTCCCCCGACGGGTCCTGACGGCGCGAGCGCACCGCGGCGGCGGCTCGTCGCGACAGACGCTAGGGCAATGCGTCATGGGCTGCCTCTGTCGACTGACACACCGAGCCCCCGACAGCGAGCAGTGATGCCTGTAACGCCAGCTAAGGTACCGAAATACAACGGGCTAACCCCACTAGAGCCCTACCTCTCACAAGTACGGCTAGCTGCGAGGCATAATGGCTGGAGCGACGAAGAGGCTGCTACACACCTAGCGCTAGCATTGGAAGGAGATGCACTGCAGGTACTCCTTGACCTAGCCCCGTCAGAGCAGCATGAGCTCCAGGCCCTCGCCATAGCACTCGAGAGGCGATTCGGGCAGCGGCACTCCACTGATCAGAGCAGAGAGCAGCTGACCAACCGGAGCCGTCGGCCGGGGGAGAGCCTGGGCACCTTTGCAGCGGACGTGTTGCTGCATGCTCCTCGTGGCTACCCGGAGTTCCCAGCAGCAGCCCGTGAGGAGCTTAGCCTGCATGCTTTTCTGCGAGGACTTTTTCAAGAGCGACTACGCCAACACGTCCGCCTGGCCATGCCTTGAACTCTCCGTGAGGCGCTCCTTGAGGCTGAGAGGGTCAAGCTGGTGTTCACTTCGCAACCCAACCAGCAGGTGCCCCCCCCCCAAACTACCCCCAAATCAGAGTCGCAGACTGCGACGGGGAGGGGGAGGTCGCCGAGATATGCCAGCTGCAACCCTCGGTGCCCCGGAGGCGTCCTCGTCGACCGACCGACCACTGCTACTGGTGCGATGAGCCTGGCCACGTGGCGCGTGACTGCCCAGCACCTGCCCCGAAGACCAGGACTACGCAGCCTCAGGGAAACGGGGAGGGAGCGGTGTAGCGAGGGACCACCGCTCCAGCTTCCTCCCCCCTCCAAGGATGATGCACGGTGGTGGGCCGAGTTGGGCACCTCAAGGGACTCTACCTGAGCTGCTGTGTTGAGGACCAGCCATGCCAGGCCCTGGTGGACACGGGGTCCACCATTTCCCTGATACGTCCTGGTGTGCTCCCTGGAACGTCCGGACCATTGGTGAAGGGTTGGTCGCCCACCGACACCCAGCTGATGACAGTGACGGGTGAGAGGGCTGTTATGCGGGGGAAGAAACCGTTGCGGATCCGAGTGAAGGATCTGGAGCTGGTGCACGACTTCTGGCTTGCTGACATTCAAGACCAGTGCATCATCGGCCTTGATCTGCTGACCCGCTGGGGGGCCTGCGTCGACACCGCAAAGCGGGCTCTCACTCTTGGCACAGAGACTCTTGCCCTCCAGTGCGGTCAAAAGCAGGGAGCAGAGGGGACCAGAGCCAGACGAGACAGGCGTCGGGCAGCTGCCGCTCAGCAGATTTCGGGTGCCGGTGGCTCCGGATCATCTCTACTCCCCGCAGCCCCGGCCTCTCAGCCCGACAAATCTCCCTCGACTGAGACAACCGAGGCTGTTGGAGACCTGTGGCAGCGCAGCAGCGTAGGTCTCAACGTTGACCAGCGCCAGCGGTTGAGGTGCCTCCTGGATGAGAATGTGGACATCTTTGCCGCCAGTGACAAAGACTGCAGGCAGACGGGGCTGGTCCAGCACACCGTCGACACCGGCTCTGCTCAACCCATCCGTCTGTGCCCACACCGGCTGCCCCTCTCAAAACGGCAGGTGGCGGAGGAAAAGATCCGTGAGATGGCTGCGGCTGGGGTGATCGAGCCATCCAACAGCCCATGGGCGGCACCCGTGGTCCTGGTGGGGAAGAAGGATGGCAGCCCGAGGTTCTGCGTGGACTTTCGCCGTCTCAATGCAGTCACCAAGAAGGACTCATACCCGCTTCCACGGATCGACGAGGCCCTGGATTACGTTACCGGCTCCAGCTGGTTCAGCTCCCTCGACCTACGCAGCGGCTACTGGCAGGTGGAGCTAGCCCCCGAAGCAAGGCCTAAGACTGCATTCACCATTGGACAGGGGCTGTGGCAGTTCAGGGTCATGCCATTTGGGCTCTGCAATGCGCCAGCGACGTTTGAGAGGCTGATGGAGAGGGTGCTCGTGAACATCCCTCGTAGCCGCTGTGTTGTGTACCTGGATGACCTGTTGGTGCACGGTGGCGACTTCGACAGTGCACTGTCTCACCTGAGCGAGGTCTTCAGTGCCATCCGTCGGGCTGGGCTGCGGTTCAACCCTGCGAAGTGCCGGCTGTTGGTGAGAGAGACTACGTTCTTGGGCCATGTGATCAGCGCTCAAGGGATCGCCACCGATTCCACAAAGGTGGCTGCAGTCTGGGACTGGCTGACTCCCTCGAACGTCAAAGAACTGCGGAGCTTCCTGGGCCTAGCCTCCTACTACCGTCGGTTCATCAAAGGGTTCGCAATGATAGCCAGCCCCCTCCACCGCCTGACTGACAAGGGCCAGCCGTTTGGCTGGGGTGATGCCTGCGCTGCGGCTTTTGCACAGCTGAAGGAGGCCCTCACCAGAGCCCCAGTTCTGGCCTACCCCGACGCCCGGCAACCTTTCATTGTGGACACTGACGCTAGCATGTAGGAGTCGGGGCGGTCCTTTCCCAGCAGGGCGAGGCCGGAGAACGAGTGGTGGCATACTTCAGCCGTGCTCTGGGGCGAGCCGAGAGGAACTACTGCGTGACCCGGCGGGAGCTGCTGGCCGTAGTGCTAGCGGTGCGGCATTTCTGGCTATACCTGCACGGCTGCCGGTTCCTCCTGCGCACTGACCATGCATCTCTGACCTGGCTCCTGAACTTCAAACACCCAGAAGGTCAGGTGGCCTGCTGGCTGGAGGTCCTTCAGGGCTACGACTTCGAGATCCAGCATCGGGCAGGTCGGCAGCATGGCAACGCTGATGCCCTCTCCAGATGGCCCTGCATGGCCGTCAAGTGCCGCTACTGTCTGCGACAGGAGGAGCGGGCCCAGGAGGCGCTGGGGGTGGCTACTGCTCAGGCCACAGCCAGCGGAGGGGGGTGGCTCCCATTGACAACGCAGTTGCTGAAGCGGGAGCAGGAGGCCGACGCGACGTTGGTTCAGGTGGGGGCCTGGCTGGAGGCGGCGCAATGCCCAGACTGGACGGGGGTGTCGGGTCAGGAGCCCGAGGTGAAGGCCTACTACTCCCAGCACAACAACCTGGAGACCCATGACGGCCTCCTGTACCGGAGATGGCGGGCCCCCGGTCAGGGCAGAGACCTCCTGCAGCTGTTGGTGCCTCGGTCGCTGCGGTCGCAGGTGCTTGAGCTTGTCCATGGCTCGGTGGGGGCAGGCCACTATGGGAACGCCAAAACTCTCCGCCGCCTCAGGGGACGGTTCTACTGGCCGGGCTGTCGACGGGATGTGGAACTTCACGTGTACTGCTGTGACACCTGCACGGCGTAGAAGGGCCCCACTCAACGCTCCACTGCCCCCCTTCAGCAGTACTTGGTGGGGGCCCCAATGGAGCGAGTGGGAGTGGACATCCTAGGGCCTTTCCCCGTTACGGAGTCAGGGAACCGGTACGTGCTGGTGGCGATGGACTATTTCACAAAGTGGCCGGAGGCCTACGCGGTTCCGGACCAGAGCGCGACGACGACGGCAGAGAGGCTGGTGGAGGAGATGTTCACCCGTTTTGGGGTCCCGGCTGAGCTCCACAGTGACCAGGGGCGCAACTTCAAATCGAAGGTCTTCGGGGAGATTTGTCGGCGGCTGGGGGTGGAGAAGACAAGAACCACACCGCTCCACCCGCAAAGCGACGGCTTGGTCGAGCGTTTTAACTGCACACTGGCTACCCAGCTCGCCATTCTCACCAGCCGCCGGGGTGACATCATCATCATCATTAGCTGTTTCTATGTTTGCATGTGAAATAAGGGTGTTAGATAAGCTTTAATTTTAAAAGTTTGTCTTTTAAGGAGTAAGTAGAGTAAATGTATTTGATTATAGATTCAATGTGGAATAAAAAGTAGAAATTTCTGGGGATCAAACTGGTGTGAAACTAAAAGCAATTGCGAACTGCAGTTGTTCAGTGTAAACATTTAAATTCCACACATTTGTATATTTCAAGGACTTTTCTTATGCTTTCAATAAGCTGCATGTTTGAGTGACTCGTATCCAGACTTCACACAATGTTTAACCACAGAAACCAGTAACTATGAGAGAGAACAAAGAAATGAAGAGTCGATCACAGAAGTTCAGTTAACTTCATTTTTGTTTCGCACAAGAACGCAAACCAGGAGCTTTCAGTGTTTAAAGTTTGTGTTAAGTTACAAAAACTAGCTTTGATTTTTATTTCTCTTTGATGACATCATCAACAGGTTTTTGGCATGTTTGAGAACTGAGGGAAACTGAGACAATGTAAACACACCAGATGATTAGAAGATGAAAAACATCAAGAAACACAACTTAATGAAATCAGACCAGGGAGACAAGGGGAAGCAATTAGACACCACATACACAAGACGAGGGACTATCAAAATAAAACAGGAAGTAACAAACACAGCGATGAAGACTAAGACATGTAGCAGGAGATAAATAAGCAGAGAAATGACTGACTGGGGAGACAGAAAGGGAACACAAAAGTGATAACTAAACATAATCACATAAGCAACCATAAACCAGCAGTACAGAAAATAAAAATCAGATGCACGAGGAGCAAAGAACAAATATGGAGCTCAAACACAAAATTCATCTTAACCAAGAAGGAACCCAAAAGACTACAGAACAGGAGAACAGAACTATGATACAAGAACAAACAAAAAATAAATAACAGAAATCCCCCAAAACTCAAAATAATGACTAGTTTCAAAACTGAGTGATAAAATGGAGATAAAATAAAATGGAGACAAATAAGACTTAGAAGAGAGAAAGTGACAGAAATAAGAAGATAATTTGCTCACTGAGGAAGATGAAGCAGACCAAAGTGTGTTTCATCTCAGAGCTCTGATGGTTTGATGCTGCTTCTCTTCTTCTTCTCTTCAAACCAGGAACTTCCTGTATATCTCTATTTTGCTGCTGTGTTTCTTAGAATATCATGTATCACGCAGCATCATAGTTCACAGTTCATAGTCACATCATCATTGTAATTCTCTATCTGCAAATAAAGTCTTGTAAATCATGTTTACCAGTGCCTCTGTGTGGATCTACATTTGAGTCCATTTGGCCTAGTTTGGCCTTTTGCCGTGACATGAAGAAAGGGAGGCAGCATGCAGACACAGAGAAATATATTTCCTCTCTTCATGAAAAGCTTTATTGGTTCAAGATATTAATTTACAAAACTGATTTTATCATAAGCAAGTTGTAAGAGTTTGCAGACACATTTTTGCATGTCAAACGTTTTCCATGCAAAGTTAATTTGGTTTTTGTGTTGTGTTTATTTTAATCTGACTTCTGACCACACAACGGTTTAGCTGAGCTGTGTGGTGATATTTTTGTGCCTCTATTCTGAGCACGTAAAAAAAATTTTTGCAAGTACAAATTTTGCATTTTGAGGAGAAAAATTTTTTTGAGCAAAGAAAAGTTTATATTGAGTGAACAAAATTCATTGCTGCGCTCAAGAAATGTATTTCAGTCTTTGCTATTATCCATATACACACACAGTAACAGCCCTCTTGCTCAGATCTCTGCTCTGTGTGCTGACGGACATGTGTGACTCCTGCTCTCAACATCTCTGCTCTGTGCATGCCCAACTCTTTCTGTACTTCATTATAAAATTGCCACAAAACCAACCAATCACAGTTTTGATTGGCTGTTTTGGTCTTCAATCAGCTGTCTAGCTACTGCATTCCAGAAACACTGTCCAAAGTGTAGTTAAATCCATTTTCGGTTGGTTTGTTTAATTATTTTATTTTAAAATATATACTTTTTAAAGACCATTGTTGGTTTTAATCTAGTTTGAACCAAATCTTGTTTAAGCCAAACCTCTCCACTGGATTTAGCTACATTCTGGACAGTGGACAGCTGTGTCCAAATTCAGGGGTTGCATCCTTCGGAGGGCCCGGGCTTTGCGGTCTATGTGAGCTGGGTCCTCCGAAGACTGAGAATGCCGAAGTGCGAGCCTGTGGAATTGGACGTTCCATCCTTCAGATGTGCATCACCAGCTGTCTCTCCTCCATAGATGTCTCCGAAAACGTCGAATATGTGATGTCTTGATAAATCGAGCAAATATTTTTAGGTGTTTACACACCTTCATTCTTGCCTTCATTCAGTTTATTTTGTGACCCAGAAAGAGTAACATTAAAACTAAGTAGCTGCCGTCATTGTTGGAAACTGGAATTGGCTGGGCTGCTATGAATTCTGGGATAGGTTGGGCTATGAAGGATACACCCGACTCATCCTTCAAATCTGGGGAAAAGAAGGATGCATCTGTCAGCCGCATTTGGAGGAGTCTTCAAATTTGGACAGCCTTCGTCGCATCGCTGTGACATAATTCCCTAAAAATGCGGCCTTCGAAGCATGCGGCCCCTAAATTTGGACACAGCCAGAATCAGAATAAAAGCATGTTGCTAGGACTGATTCAAGATTCAAAGATTCAAAGCGTTTATTGTCATGTGTACAAAGAAAAGCATTTCTCTGTACAATGAAATTCTTTCTCTGCTGTCCACACACAGATGCCAGTTAATATATACAAATAGATAAATACAAATAGCATGAATAAATAAATGGAGACAAAGTATTAAATAGATTCATGTGTAAAAGAGCTATGAGCTTAATATGCTGCTTTGATATGTGAGATCACCTGATGTGCAAAAACTATTATTACTGTTAAAATAGGTCAGCTGTTCAAGAGTCTGATAGCAGTGGGGAAGAAGGAGTTGTTGAGTCGGGATGTTCTGGATTTCACACTTCTAAGCCTAGAAGAGTGAACAGTTCGTGTTGGGGTGTGTGGAGGATGGAGGCAGCTCTCATCTGGACTCTGCGATGATAGATTTTGTGTTGGTCGACAGTGTTGAAGGCGTAGCTGTAATCAACAAAAAGTACCCTGATGTATGAGTCTTTGGCTGTGAGGTCTGGTCATCCAGCAGACCGCCTGCAGAGCTGATGGTGCTGATGGCGGCCCTGTACTCTGTGATGTGCTGTAAGCCTTGCCACATCCATCCGGGGTCAGGAAAAGAGGAGAAGCCATCCAGCTTCTCTCTGTATTGCCTCAGTCATACTTGGCAGCTTTGAACTCCGTCTAACTGTCTGATCTAAATGCGAGAGACCGAGTAGCGGTGCACACATTCACACACTGACTGTGTGAATGTGTGTGTGAATGGGTGGATGACTGGATGTGTAAAGCGCTATACAAATACAGGCCATCTGACTGTTGATCCAGGGCTTCTGGTTGAGAAATTTTCTGACGTGTGGTTGGAGGCCATGTCATTTCAAAAGACTACCCCACTGTGAATGACCATCATTGAACAGAGGGGGTGATTTATGAGCTCACCTATCAGCCTCCTACAAACCAGTTTTGAGATCCCTTCCCAGGTCCTTCAATCCTAAAGGACACCTTGTGTCAGATGACCTCAGTAGGTCATATGATGGTGTGGAGCAATATATCACAGTGGCTTCACCCTAAATTGTTTTTCACACCTTGGCTCATGTGATGAGGCACATGATCAATAGTGGGCCAATGACCACTAGGATTCAAACACCTGGGATTCTCCACCTCTTTGTTTTTAGAGCTGAAGATGAAACATCTTCAAAACGTTTAAGAAGTCCAGTTGCTTTCTTTTTCAATATCGTTTGTATGAAGAAGCTGAGTCTAAATACTTCCACTGCAGAAGTGAAGGAAATGTGTGTATTCTAATGTTTTAAAATATTGTATAAAGGAAATAGTGCTGTCAGCGTTAATCTCCTTAAAATGACGTTAATGCCATAACCGCATTAACGCGGCAAATCTCCGTTAGCGAGTTAGCGCGGATCACCCTGTGTGGGGGGCTGCACGGCGCTAACATGTTGACTAGCTAACTGCACTAATGCGTTGACGAGCTAACCGCGCTAACATGTTGATGCCATGCTGCCCCATGCACGGGGCGATGTGTGCTAACTCGCTAATGGAGATTTGCTGCGTTAATGCAGTTATGGCGTTAACGACATTTTAACAAGGTGAACGCTGACAGCACTAAAAGAAAATAAAAAACATACACTGTTAAAAGTGCCGATGTTCATTTTTATTTTCATTAAAAACATATAGATTACTGCATCTCTTCACTTTTTGTCTTCCTTAAAAGACATCTTGTTTCTAAGCAATTTGTTTTCTGCAACAGTTTCACTGAATCTAAGCTACAGAATCATAATAGCAACATGTTTTTATTAAGTATCTGTTGAGCTAAATTATAAGCAGCTGTAATAAAAACAACCTTAACCTTAGCCCTTCATCCTCGATTTTTCCCCCACCCTTATTCTTTTCTCTCCTTTTTCTTCTTCTGTTCCTCTGATTTCTTCTCCTGTCTTTTACCTGTCTGACCTTCACCCCCTGTCCGCTCCAACATAATATCCAGATAGAAAAAAAATGAATAATGAAATTAAATAAATAAATAAAACAAAAACATAAAAAGAGGAGCCTACAGAGAGTCTACGGTGCTCCTCTTGGGAAAGCAAATATGTTTGGCACAACAAAGCATTCAGACCATTATTCTGCTGGACAGGACTGGTTTAAAAAAAAGTACTGCTGTAATTCATAGTGAGGTAACAGTAGAGTACAGAGGAGGTGAAGAATCTCTGGTGTGGATGGCAGTACTCAGGTCCACCTGAGGCACTGAGTTGACAACATCAGTTGCTTCACCACAGGGGGCGCTGCTGGTGACAGGAATGTGGGAAAAATGCACTTCAGCGTAGCAGAGGTTATCTGCCTTAAAGAGATAAAGAGGTGAGATCAAACATTAGACTCCAAAAATATGTTATGATTAAATGATCTTGAGTAGTTAAACTACAAAAAACGAAATCTGAAAACAAACAAATAAACAAAAAAAACATTAATTCTCATAAAGCCTCTGCAGTCATCTTTCAAAATACTTTTGCAATAAAAACTGAACATCACAACGTTGACAAATGAAGGATTTACTGGACTGGTTTTAACTGTGAAACCAGAGAGTTTGTATTACTGTCCAACACTTCAGCGCAAAACACAATTGTATTACATACAGATTAATCTGGATTAACCTTAACTTTTAATAGACTTGTTTTCCACCAGAAAGGTGTTTTTTTTAATCACACTGAGTATGAAGCTGATATTTATTCAAAAATATAAATTCAAATATGGAAAGGATTTTATCTGCTCCAAACACAGAGGGAGAACTTTTATTTCTTCGGTCTGTCAGTGGAACATTTAAAAACTTTCCAAACTTTGATCTTTGTGTCTGAGAACAGATGAATTACTTCACTACACAAACAGTTACCTGGTTTATGGCCTCAGCTTAGAATCACACCACAGTTTTACTCACGTTGTTCTGAGCAGAGGTGGCGAGGCTGTAGATGCCTCCGCTTTCATCTCCACCTGAACGGGGACCTTTGGGGTAATCATACACTGAAGACACTTCTACAGGAGGTGACCTGCTCGGTATGTCACACTCTCTGATCTCTTCATACAACCTGTTGACCTGCAGCAGGAGAACAAACCAGCTGACAGATACAAACCAAACAATAATGAAGCTGATGTGTGTCACAGGTCCTAAAACTCACCTCTGTGTCTGTTTCCACAGGAGGTCCTGAAAAACATGCAGGCCAGAAAATAAACATCTGTCTTTAAGACACATTACAGGAAGAAGAACCTGAGGAACTAAACTCAGGAACAATATGAAGAACTACAAATGAACTACAGTTAGATAAGACACATGACTGATAAAGAATCAAAACTATATCAATCAAATCTGCTACAATCAGTTTCTGTTGTGAGTCATAAATGAACATTCGGTGCTCTTTTTACAAACAGACTGAACTTCAAAGGTGAAAACAGCGTGACAGAAACGTCACACCTGACTTAATTCATGCAAACTGGGACATTCTGAGCTGAGCTGTTTATGTAGGCAATGCACCGAATAAGGGAGTATATTATACTGTACATGCTGAGTGTTTAAATTTGTGTTCTTTGGCAGAATATTAAATCTGTGCCTCACCTCTGGGTTTAGTGGTCTTCCTCTTTGTGTAGAAAATCAGCAGAGCTGCTGATAAGACGACGATCATAACGACCAGAATCAGACCCACATAAATCAGCACATCTGCAGGAGTTTAACAGAGAAGATTTCTTTTACTCACAGTGTAAACATGTGGCCTCCAGGTCTGTTCATGTAGCAGTAAAGTTGTGCACATACAGAGTAACAAGTTGTGCTGCAGAAGGCAGAAATGTGAAAAAGCTCTGAAACCAAACAGTGACTAATCACAGTCTATATCTGTCATCTAGCACAGATCTCATGTAGTGCTGCTCTGAGGAAGTCAGCCATGTTCTCTCTCAGCTGCTGACCTGCTGTGGTGGAAACTTATTTCTCATTTATTTCTACAGTTTTTCTTTTACTTCACTAAAAGATCAGAGTGATTCTTCCACAGCTCTTATTGTGTCATTCTTGTGTCGTTCACTCATTAATGGCTCTTCAACACATGTAAATCTGCACACATATAAAAATCTATAACGTACCTGAACTTCCAGAGGAGGCTGATGAAGGTGTGGAGCTTCCTGAAGTTGAGCTTAAACTCTGTGTTGTTGGTGGTTTGGAGGCTGATGAGAGAAACACTGAAGCTGAAAAAGGTCTCAGAGTCCCGTTTGGTGTTGAAGTGGTTGAAGCTGTGAACAATGAAACCATCACAGTCATAATAAGACCACTTGAAGCAGTTTATATATCTGCATGTGACTGACGTGGTTATGGGCTGTTTGACAGCAGAACTGATGAAATTTGATGTTTCAGATAAATATAACATCTGTAGGTGATTTGAAAGAAAAGTAGCTGCCTTTGAGACGGGAAACTTCTGTCACACCTTCAAAGACAAACACGACTGTTAGCAGAAACTCACCTTCTGTGACAATCAGCTCAAAATCATCGTTTGGATCACGCCACCAAGCAATGTCCAAAGAGCACCTGTACCGTCCTGAGTCAGACTGTTTCAGCTGTGTGATGCTCACATACAGAGTAGGATATGAGGTCATATATGTTTGTTCATATTTAATGCTGTATCTGCCGTTCTGAGCTGCATCATCAGATGTTTCAACAAGAGTGTTTCCATTTTCACATTTTTCCTTACAGAACAGTTTCCTGCTTCCAGACCAAGTAAAGCTGCATTCAACTGTGATGTTTCCTCCTTCCTCTGCTCTGTGGGTGAGAGTTTGTGCTTTGACCAAACCAGTGTTTCCATCCTGAAGTGCTGCTGAAAGGATGAACAATCATTAGTTACAATCTTACTATAGATTAAATGTGACAGGTGATTATTAATTTGAACTGATCACAGAAGTTCAGTTAACTTCATTTTTCTGTTTTTATTTGCAAACAGCAAACTTCCTGTTTTATACTAGAGATGGCACGATACCACTTTTTTATGTCCGATACCGATACCGATATCATAAATTTGGAAATCTGCCGATACCGATATGAATCCGATATTGTGTTTTTTAATCAATAAAACTGTTTTTTTTAATATCTTGCTGCATTTTGTATAAGTTCATACTCAAGTTTAAATAAACAACAACACTAAAGCTATTCTGTTATACCTGTGTGTAAAAAATACACTGCACCCAAAATATTTCATAGTTCAGCAACACTGATCAATCTAATAAACCTTACCTAACTTAAAACCTAACTTAAACCTACTCCATCCTCCCTATTCTGGTATTTTAAAGAGTACTTAGCAGAAATATTAAGCAACCTAACTAATAGGGTTGCAAACTCCCAGCAAAAAAAAAAAAAAAATAGGGAACCACCCACCCTCCACCTCATGATGCTTAATCGACGTAATCAACTTTAATTTGATGCAGGGTGGAAAAAAATGCACAGAAACAAATTATTTTTCAAGAATAATTAAATAGATTCAACATCTTTCTTCAACAGAATTGCAGAATTCACAGACGGTACCTTCCCAAAGGAAAAAGTACTATAGCTTACTAGGGTATATAGACTTAAGAGTTACTATATATAGTAATGGACTTCTATACATTTTACATCAGATTAAAACTTTGGGTGTAAGATTCAGATAATTATTTATTAAAAGCTACATATTTTAAATGAGAATAAGAAAGAAAAGTATGTCTTTGTGCCCCCTTTTCCCTGTTCATTCCCTATCGGCCCCCCTGGCTGCACTTTGCTAGATCCGCCCCTGCACAGTTACCAGCCGTCAGCTACGTAGAAAAGGATCCTGGTCTAGAAAGTAATATTAAATAAATTCTAACAACAGCTTATCAAGCTTAAACGTGCTGCTGTTGTTCAGCCGCTGGTTTCCTCTTTCTGGTGCAAAGTGGGCCAAAAACAAAGAAGAGAGACGGACTCCCGACAGAAAAGCCGATCAGCTGATCGTTAAGCAGTTTCACGATTGAAGTAGCGGCAGGAAGGTGAGGGAGAGAGAGAGGCAGTCGCTCCATATTTCGGTTGTTAAGCTTAACACGGGAACGCTTTACAAACATTCAGAGATGAACTTACACACTTGCTTTACTTCTCTCTGGGATAACTTCCTCGGAGATGAAATGCTGGTTTGGTAGCAGGCTACAAATACACACAGCCGCTCTATCACGTGAGCACACTGCTCCGATGTGCTACGGTTATGAGCCGAGTTACGCCGTGTTGCAAGTTTTGTGAGATGCTTTTTTTGATACTTAATGGATCGGATTACATTTTTTATTTTTCGCCGATATCCGATCCAGTAATTTAGGTCAGTATCGGACCGATACCGATCCGTAATATCGGATCGGTCCATCTCTATTTTATACACGAACACAAAGCATCTGATGTGGAAGATTCAGAGTTTAGGATTGTAAAAAAGATACAAAAATGAGTTTTGACTTTTATTTCTCTTTGACGACATCATCATCATCATCATCAGCTGTTTTTATGTTTGCATGTGAAATGTTTTAGATGTGCTGCTAATCATCCAGAGTTTTCAGGTTGTCACCGCTCACTGTGCTGTTGCTCTTCCAGTTTTTAAAAGATGAAATGAAACACAGAGTGTTGTTTCATCAGCTCTACTATTATAAGTTTTGCTTTCAAAGAAGAGTAGAGGAAAAGTATTTGATTACAGGTTCAGCGTACAATAACAAACTACAAATGAAAATAAAACGGAGACAAATAAGACTTCGAAGAGAGAAAGTGACAGAAATAAGAAGAGAATTTACTCACTGAGGAAGATGAAGCAGACCAAAGTTTGTTTCATCTCAGAGCTCTGACGGTTTAATGCTGCTTCTCTTCAAACCACCTTTGTGTGTGTGTGGTTGTGGTCTGATGAGGTCACACCCCCCCACACACACACTAGTTTTTTGTGCAGACCAGAGTGCGGGGCAGTATAGAAATGGGGAAGTGAAGACTGGGGGAGGGTCAGATTGAGCACAGAGACGGGGACGTGTAACCAGGGTAAAAGTCATCATACAGAAATAGCAGCGGCAGGTTGCTAACCCAGATGTCACCTGAGGGAAAGAGGTTTGCAAAGAGGTTGTGACCATCCTGTCCACCAACGAGGGAAGGCCAAGTCTAAACCACAGCCTCTCCCTAACAGTTTTGACCAATCAGACAGAAGCACAGTTCCATATATAATCGTGTGTAATGTTAAGTGAGGGTCATTTTCTTTCAGCTGTTGGCTACAGCTAACTGATTGCGAACTGTAGCTTTTTGACTGAAGGAGAATCCACATACATGTTTTGTACATGGATTGTTTAAAACATGTACAAATCATGCTTGTGAATACACAGAAAAAAAAACCTCATTAAATATAAAGTTTTATTGGTTCAAGATATTAATTCACAAAACAGATTTTATTATAAGTGAATTTTAAGCTTGTTAACTCGGTGTCCCTGGGTCTTTTCCTGTGTGTTATGAATAAATATTCTTTTTTTGGTACCGTACTGGTTTTATTTTGTTGTATTTATCCGCGACACCTTAAAGGCCGGTCTGTGAAAATATTGTTGGACATAAACCGGTCTGTGGCGCAAAAACGGTTGGGGACTGCTGTCTTATCGGACAACCCCATTAAGCCATGACACCCACTAGGGTTTAAATACCTGGGACTCTTCACCATCTGGTTGTAGAACTGAAGAAATCTCTCGGATGAGAGATGAACCATTGTCACCAAACATAAACAAGTCCAATTGCTTTCTTTCAGAGCTCCTTAGATTATAATGACCTGGACGACTGAGAAGCTACACAGACGTGTGAATGGTTGTCTGTCTCTCTGTGTTATCCCTGCGACAGGCTGGTGACCTGTCCAGGTTGTGCTCTGCCTCACACTTTATGGCAGCCAAGAAAAAGGCTCCAGTCCTCTTGTTGAAGGGAATGGATGGATAAAATGTTTAAGACTTTTCTTTTAAATTGTGCATCATAAATTCAATCTGGTGTTCAGACCTTCATCCAGTCACTACTGAAACTTGAACATTGTAGTAGGGAAATATTTACGAGTGTACATATTTTTTTTTTGTCTTTTTATTGTGTTTGTTTCAGTCTGACTGATGACAACAGTAACAGGTGACACAGAAGTTTATCTGAGTTCCAGTGGTTTGATTAAAAGACACACTAACATAAAATAGATGAAGTTTGCCACCTGGAGCCTTTTTGCTGACTGCATTTAAGGATCTTGCTCCAGGAACAGCCTGTCAGTCATACCATCATGCCATCTGTTAAACTAAATTAAAAGTAGCTGTAATAAAAACAACTCTCAGCGTAATTGTTTGACAGCAAGTTATAAAGATGGTCATAAACAGAAAAATATACTGTTGTATGGATTCTGTTCATCTGTTAGCCACCGAGGTTCCATCAGCAGCATCACTACTGATGTTTTTGGACAGATGAGGAGGTGAAGCATCTGTGGTGTGGTCGGCAGGGCTGGCATGGACCTGGGGATGAAGTACAAACATAAACTGCATTACCACAGGGGGCGCTGTTGGTGGCACGATAGTGGGAGAAATCCACTTCAGTGTAATCAGCTGCATTCATGTCATCTTCAGTCCTAAAGGAATCAAACTTCAATCTCTGAAAATATGATGTAAATGAATAAAATGTATACAGATACACTCTGAGAGAAGATAAAATATGTGTACAAGAAATAATTATCTATGAAATCTTAAAAAAAAACAGTTGCCCTCAGCTTGTTAATAAAACGAGAATGAACAAAAAAAAATGCAATTTCTGTTAAATGCAACAAATAATCACTAAAAAGCAGCATGTTTAAGCATTAATACTGGCAATCGTATAAAATATCTATCAATGATAACTGATAATTTACTTTAATGCACAAACTGTGATCTAGATCCAAGTTTCTGACCTCAGAGCTTAAAATCAGACCACAGTTTTACTTACTTTGTTCTGAGGAGAGGCGGAGAGGCTGTGGAGGTCTATTGTTTTCATCTCCATGTGGTTGGAGGCTTTTGGTGTAGCATCTGTTGAAAACACTCCTGCAGGAGGTGAGCTGCTCTGTCTGTCCTCCTCTCTGATCTCTACATATATGTTGTTGCCCTGCAGAAGGAGATCAAACCTGCTGTTTGATACGTTTCAAGCTGTGATGAAGCTCAGGTGTCTCACAATTCCTAAAACTCACCTGTGTGATGTCAGCACGCTCAGATTCCACAGGAGGTCCTGAAACACATCAGAAGATAAACATCTGTCTTTAACCCGAGGAACTACATCTGAAGAACTGAAAGGATCAGACAAAGCCAATGAGGGATTAATACTAAAGAAAAAGGAGCATGCCTATCAATAATGACAATTTCTTTTAATCAGTCATTGTTCTTAGTCCCAACAACTTTAAAAGTTATTTTCAATTTAGTTTTCAAAAATAATATCAAGAATGTCGGGCATGTGTTAAATATAAATAAAAACAATGCAATGATTTCCAAGTCTCTTAAACTGATATTTTATTCATTAGAAAATGAAAAAAATCACTTTTTTAAATGAGGCTTTGTTTTTACATTGTCATGAAACACAAAATTACCTCAAAAAGTTGGTATGAGGGCTACAAAGGGCTAGAACAATAAGCATTGCTAAACACAAACAGCTGGAAGAATAACTCATTTGTAACAGGTCAGTAACATGACTCAGTATAAAAAGAGCATCTTAAAGAGGTGAAGTTTCAAAGAAGCAAAGGAGTCTTCTCTCAGCTAATGATCAATTTAAATGGACTGAAGCAAAGTGGGAAACTGTTCTGTAGTGAGATCAATTAAAAGCTGAAATTCTCTTGGATGTTGCATCTGCTGGACTAAAGAGAAGGACTATCCCGTTTATTATCAGTTCTCAGGTCAAAAGCCTGCATCTCTGATGGTACGTGGGTGTATGAGTATCTGTGGAAGTAGAAGCTTAAACACCTGAAAAGGCGCCATCAATGCTGGAAGGTGTGCGCAGGTTTTAGAGCAACATATGCTCCAGACATCTTTTTAAGGGAAGGTCTTATACAGTAGAACCCTGACTTACGAAATAAATTCGTTCCAGAGGGTCTTTCGTAAGTCAAAATTTCCGTAAGTCGAAGCACCTTTTTCCATCGCCTTTTGAGTGAAGCGATGCTGGCTGAAGACGAAGTTCTTGGTGGAGGAAGACCTCGCTCATATTTATCAATAATTTCTTTGTTTCCACCGAGAGCACTTTACGCTTCTTTTTTTCACCCGAATTACTTGCAGAAAGTTTTTTCGGCCCCATTATGAATGAACACAGGGGCGATTTTAGCCCATTTTTGGGGGTGCTTCAGCACTCCCAAAATGAATCAAAGCACCCCCAAAGATTTCTTACTTTTTTTGGACAATATTTGCTGTCTGTGTGACACACTGCTAAAAATATAAAAACCATACAGTACTTGGTTGAGACATAACATTTTAACAACAAAAGTATAGATAACACCCCCCCTCACAAAATGGTTTGTTCCAGCTCGGCTCTCCCCTACTCTGGCTCTAGCGCAGTTGCTGCCAGAGTGGCTGAGACGCAGCGGAGCGGAGGTGTAAGTGCCTGGCTTAAAACAGGACATATTAGCTGCATTTAACCTGCAGTTACTCTTTATGTAGTTAGATAGGAGTCATGTTTCTTTTTAGCTGAAAAACATTACACCAGGTAACCTCCAGTGTTGAAAACATGCTTTCCGACGATGTTTGCTACCCTACAATCCGTCCTGCTCTGTAGTAAAATCAGCGACATTTGACCGTCCAGTTGCTCCCACTGACATGTATATAGCCAATTGAAAATCTAAAACTTAAAATTGTCCGTAGCCTGCTGTTGTTACCACTGTCCTGTTTGAAATGGATACTAACTAGCTAACTGAGTGAATGCCCATTAACCTTATAACTCCTGTTGTGTGTGTGTGTGTGTGTGTGTGTGTGTTTGTGTACAGACAGACAGCCAGGTTCATAAGGGATATAAGGAAGTTTTTTCCAAAAAAGGAGCCACATTCAGGTAAAAGTGTAAAATCAAATGATCCGTCAATCAAGAATAATGTTGGATCAGTGTTTCAATATTTATATCTTTTATTAGATGTTCATGTGGTTTGGTTATTTGCCTTTTGGTTGAAAGTACACTGAGAGAGGACTTTTTGTTAGTGATCTTAATGGTATTTTTTCATATTAATGTAATTTTTTCATCTAATTGAATCCAATCTATTTGTGTATGATTGTCAGTCCAAAGAGGGAGAGAGGAAAGAGGGGAACGTGAGGAGAAAGTACAAGGTCAGGAAGAACCAGGTAAGAAAACAGACAGGGAACAGTGACAGGCAAAACAGAAACTATTAAACTGACGAAGAGAAAAAACCTGATTTTACTCATACAGTCTGGAAGTTGCGTTCTCCCTATATTAAAGCTGCTATACAGAATCTGCAAAACAAACTGGGTTGAAACATTTTTGACCCTCTTTAACAACATTCCAACATAACATTATCATTGATTGGGGAGATTAAAATTAATGATATATTTTTATGTGGTTCAGCCACAACTCTACTAAAACCTCAGCCAGTAATAGGTAGGCTAACCTTTGGACCGTCCAGTTGTCTGTATGACTGCCGCAGTACAGTATCAGAAAGTGCCAAACGGTGCCCTGGTGGAGTGAGGAGCTGTAAAGAGAAGCAGAGTGCTCTGTTTATATTCTAAAAGTGTTTTAAGCTGGCTTGTTTCAAAGATTCTGTACAGCAGCTTTAAATGTTTTCCAAAAGCACACATACACTTATCAGTGTTTCTCAAACTTTTTACAGTGTGTACCACCTGAGAAAAATGTCAAGCTCTCCCAAGTACCACTATGAAAGCATGAAACTCATAAATCTTACAACACAAAATTAGTATTATTAAATTAGTAAAATTAGTATCTGCAGTAAAGATTTTTATTTGTAATAATTTATTCTCTTTTGGGAGTGTTTTTTATGTATCTGTATTAGAGCTGGGCGATAAAACGATAACGATATGTATTGCGAAATAACTTTTTCTCGATAGAAAAATTAAACTATTGCGATAGGCCTCATCTCTCTTGTCCTCTTAAAAAAAAAAAAAAGAACAGCCAATCCAAATTAAGTAGCGCAGAGCCGAACCAATCACAGCCGCAGCGTCACGTCACATGACTTGTTACGTACAGCACAAGCGCCAAGGCGCACATGTGTATTTGTTTTTGCAGCCGGGCTGCCCGGGTAATGAAGGAAAGGAGTTTGCCGACTAGAGAAAAATCAACCGAGAGCGTGAGCGAAGGTTACCGAAGAAAAAACAGATGATGGTTCCAATGCTGGAGAGATTGTCAAACGGAAGGGCCACAGAAGTTCCGTAGTGTGAAGGTATTTCGGCTATTTCAAGTCTGACAAAAAACAGAGTAGCACGCACTGTAAATTGTGCCGAAAGCAAGTCTGGATATACAATAAACCGGTGCATGCTCAATCTCTGACTGAAAGCGCTGATTCGTCATTCGGCTTTTGTCAGACTAAAGTAACTGTTAAAACTGTTTGAAAAGCTAAGCTATACAACAAGGAGAGATTGATGCTACGTCCACACGTACCCGGGTATTTTTGAAAACGCAGATTTTTCTATGCGTTTGCACCTTTCGTCCACACGTAAACGGCGTTTTCAGTCACTGAAAACGGAGATTTCTAAAAACACCTGCCAGGGTGGATATTTTCGAAAACTCCGTTTTTGCATTTACGTGTGGACAAGAAAAACGGAGAAAACGCAGCGTCAAAGGTGTGCGCCTTTTTTGACGTCACACTGTGCGCCACGTTATTGTTTCGGTGAAATGAATTTCTACAATACTGTTACTGTTAATTGTACTCTCTGCGGTGTTTAAATGCTTACATATACACACATAGTTACTGTCCCTCCACACATACGACTCGGTTCTGTTTCTATGCCCCATCTTTGTTTACTATTTCCTACCGAGGCTTCTAGACTTCTGATTGGCCAACATTTCTACACGGTTAGGAATATATCGCCACCTGTTGCTTTGGCATGTTCCTAGCAGCGTTTTCCTTCATTTCTGCGTTTACGTGTGGACGGGATTATTTTTTAAAACGAAAACGGAAAATCTCCGTTTTCAAAAATACCCGTGTACGTGTGGACGTAGCCTGAGAATTTCCTTTTAGTTCTCAGTTTATTTGATATTGACAGAAGTTAGTCAATTTTGTCTGTTCTTCTGTAAAACGACCTAAGATTTATTTTTAGAATTAAAATTTTGTTTCTAAGTGGAATTGACAATTTAGTCTGTTTTGTTTGTTCTATTTTGAAACTTAAACGCTTTAGCGGCTGCCTTTTGTGTAGTTTACAATATTTGCCTTTATCTGAAACTGAAGTCTCATGTTCCTTAAGTACATCTACCCTGTTGAACTTATTATGGGAAATAAATATTTTAATTAAAACAAGCTGCTGATTATTTCACATTTTACTTGTGAGCAACGGCACATTTAAATCTTACAAATATAGTTATTTGGCTTATATCGTGATATATATCGTTATCGCCTGAAATGAAAAAAGCATATCGTGATATGAAAAATCTTATATCGCCCAGCTCTAATCTGTATTATATTATACATACACATTAAAAGTGAATCTCTGTCCAAATGCACTCAGTTTACTTCTTACTCAGTATGAGCATCATTCATCATTTTCCCCCAGTAATTAAGGTTAGGATATGTAATTTTTTTTTTTATTCCAATCCATTCTTCTTTTGCAGCATTTAAATAAGCTTTATCAGATTTGATGGTTTTGTTACAGACTTTTCAAAAAAAAGTGTTTGCCTTTCTTTCTCAAATGTGGGGATTAAATTGTGTTAAAATGTACAAAACAGTGATGTCATGTTTTGAGACGAGGACCCAGGCACAGAGAGACTTGGTGAATTTAAGAATCTTATGATTTAAGAAAGAAATTTGCAGACTTACACAGAGATGGTAAAATTATGATGACTGATAACGGAAATGAAGACAACAGACGATGAGGACAGGGAGGAACAGGGGTTTAAATGCACCAAGGAGACAGTCAGAGGGAACTTGGGACAACTGGAGACATTTAAGGATGCAGGGACTGAGAGAGACAGGGAAGAAGTCTCATTGTGACGTGTAAAGTTTATTTTGCCTGGCTGGGCAGCTCTCTGGGTGCTCAGCACCCCCAAAGCTCTGATCCTAGAATCGCCTCTGAATGAACAATAGGCTAATTGCAAACAAAAAACACACGAAATAGCGCACTGCAACAACAATACGTCTTTCACGTGGAACAGCGAAACGCAAGTACGAAAGCCAAGGGGTTATCACATGATTCGGAAGGCATTCTGGGCTCAGCCAGCGGATTTCGTTACGCGGGCATTTTGCCGTACCACGGGCAGAAATATTGCCGTTAAGTGCCTTAGTAACTTGAATTTTTCATTAAATGGGGTCTTCGTAAGCCGGGGTTCCACTGAATATAGGTATATTTCATCAAAACAATATTAAACTGCATTCTGTATCTACTACAACAGCCTGACTTCACTGCCTGCAGCCCAGACCTTTGGCCAGCTGAAAACATTTGGCGCACCATGAAACCAAAAACATGACAGAGAAGACCCAGGACTGCTGAGCAGCTCGAATCCTCTAACAGACAAGAACAGGACGACATTCCTTTTCCCAGTAAATAAACTGCATCATTGTAGAACTTCTGACAGACTGAATTTGAGAATATTTGACCCACAGTTGGAAGCTCATTTCAGGAGTTTAATTGTCATTTTTCTTGTCTTAGTCGTGTTGTGGGGACATTAATATTTTCTGGACAGAAACAAGTTCCCTATGATATGTATTTCAAAATTTTACTGTGTTTAAGTTTTTAAAGGGTTTAATGGGATGACTCTTTGTTACGTTTCCCTAAAAAGGTCCAGGGGATGAGGGAAAGTGATAAAAAGTGTCCAGGTCGAAAAAAGGAGACAGGGAGGCAAAATGGTTAAATTAAAGAGTTTTATTAATGCTTCTGTTAGTAACTGAACTAAAAGACACGGTTAAGCCGCTATCACCATTTAAACGAAATCTCATCTATCGGTCAGTAAACTTAAAGTAAAAAAAGGATTAGTCACCAAACACTCCTCTCCACCAAGCAGGAGCAAACAATCACCAAACACAGGTCACTAGCTGCAACCACCAACATGGCTCTCTGGCACCAGAGCTCACCTTTCTCTGGCCTTAAGTGCTTTTAATTGGTGATGGGAAAAAGGTGACACCTGAGGCAGGAGAGACAGCAGGACATATCCAGCGCAACTAAAGAGTCGTGCGTGTTTCCTGTAGCCTCACCTCTTGGTTTAGCGGTCCTCCTCGTCATGTAGAAAATCAATGAAGTTACTAAAAAGACGGTGATGATTACGACCAGAATCAGACGCACAAAAATCAGCACATCTGCATGAGTTTAACAGAAAGGATTTCTTTTACTTACAGTGTAAACATGTGGAATCAAGGTCGATTCATTTAGCAGTAAAGTTCTACACATACAGTATAACATGTATTTTTGGACTGAACACAGTTACTCAGACATTTAGGTGACAAACTGTTTATCGAGCATGACAGAAAAACAAATCAGAAGAAATCAATTTCCTTCTGCATGAAATTATTTAATGAAGTAGCGTAGAAAGTAATAATAGTTTCACTAAGTTTTCTGTATTAAGTACCTGCTGTTGTACTTTCTGGTAAAACTTGAGCAGCTTCTCATTCTGCTTCAAACACTCAGTAACAACTACAGCTCCCACAATGCTTTACTCTGTCTGTTTTTCTTCCACAGCTCACAGTCTGTCACTTCAAGATAGTTCAATCATTAACGGATCTTCAACACATGTAAATCTGCATACATATAAAAAATATATAACGTACCTGAACTTCCAGAGGAGGCTGATGAAGGTGTGGAGCTTCCTGAAGTTGAGCTTAAACTCTGTGTTGTTGGTGGTTTGGAGGCTGATGAGAGAAACACTGAAGCTGAAAAAGGTCTCAGAGTCCCGTTTGGTGTTGAAGTGGTTGAAGCTGTGAACAATGAAACCATCAGAGTCATAATAAGACCACTTGAAGCAGTTTATATATCTGCATGTGACTGACGTGGTTATGGGCTGTTTGACAGCAGAACCGATGAAACTTGATGTTTCAGATAAATATAACATCTGTAGGTGATTTGAAAGAAAAGTAGCTGCCTTTGAGACGGGAAACTTCTGTCACACCTTCAAAGACAAACACGACTGTTAGCAGAAACTCACCTGCTGTGACAATCAGCTCAAAATCATCGTTTCCATCTGGACCCAAAGTTCTGTCCAAAGAGCACCTGTACCATCCTGAGTCAGACTGTTTCAGCTGTGTGATGCTCACATACATAATATCAGATGAGAAAAAGCCTTTGTTTTCATATTTAATGCTGTATCTGCCGTTCTGAGCTGCATCATCAGATGTTTCAACAAGAATGTTTCCATTTTCACATTTTTCCTTACAGAACAGTTTCCTGCTTCCAGAGAAATAAAAGCTGCATTTAACTGTGATGTTTCCTCCTTCCTCTGCTCTGTGGGTGAGAGTTTGTGCTTTGACCAAACCAGTGTTTCCATCCTGAAGTGCTGCTGAAAGGATGAACAATCATTAGTTACAATCTTACTATAGATTAAATGTGACAGGTGATTATTAATTTGAACTGATCACAGAAGTTCAGTTAACTTCATTTTTCTGTCTTTATTTGCAAACAGCAAACTTCCTGTTTTATACACGAACACAAAGCATCTGATGTGGAAGATTCAGAGTTTAGGTTGTGAAAAAGATACAAAAATGAAATTTGGCTTTAATTTGTCTTTGATGACATCATCATCATCATCATTATCATCACTATCAGCTGTTTATATGTTTGCATGTGAATTGAACGTTTTCAATGTGCTGCCAGTTCTCACTTTGTTACCACTCACTGTGCTGTTGCTCTTCCGCTCATTAAAAGCAGAAATGAAACACAGAGTGTGGTTTCATCAGCTCTACTATTATAAGTTTGTCTCTCAAAGAAGAGTAGAGGAAAAGTATTTGATTACAGATTCAATGTACAATAAAAAAGCAGAAATTTCTGGGGGTCAAACTGTTGTGAAACTAAAAATAATTTGCAAAGTGCAAAAAAAGTTTTGTGGAAACATTTAAATTCCGAACTTCACACAGTTTAACCACAGAAACCAATAAGTATGAGAGACAAGAAAGAAATGGAGAAGTGAGTTGCAAAAAAAATTATAAATGAAAATAAAATGGAGACAAATAAGACGTAGAACAGAGAAAGTGACAGAAACAAGAACAGAATTTACTCACTGAGGAAGATGAAGCAGACCAAAGTGTGCTTCATGTCAGAGCTCTGATGGTTTAATGCTGCTTCTCTTCTTCACGCACGCCTTCACGCCTTCAAATCTCTCTCTCCCTCTCTCTCTCTCTCTCACACACACACAAACACACACACACACACACACACACTCCTGCTCTCTCACCAGTCTTGGTGAGTGATGCGATCCTACTACAAGGCAGATAAATCCCCGCAGTCTGAGTGTGTGCAGGTCTGGATCCTGGAGATCACGCTGGAAGGATCCATCTAGTGGAATCACTGGACTCTCTTCATGGAGCTCATGGCTCAGTAAAACAGCTGACAGACACGGAGCATCGTTGATCACATGAAAACGGAACCTGTGCGATTTTACCGCCTTCTACCGAACATTTATCTGACCGTTCGGGGCCAATGACTCTCAAAAACATTTTATCAGTAAGTACTGTATATGATGCCAGTATTTTCCCACATTTTCTGGATTCTGTACCACTACTGTGTGTAAAATGCCATCAAAAAGTCAATTAAGTTTTATTCTTTCTCACCTGTCTTTCTGTCTCCTTTCACTTTTTAAAGTTTGCCATGTTAGAAAAATATTTTGCCCCGACATGCTGTTTATTGATTTGGTAAATAAATAGTTTATGAAAATATCACTAAATCTGTCATTTATTATTTTAAATATTCAGTAATGATCATGTCTCACCTCTAGTCTTCTCTGTCTTAATTTCAGGCTTCTGCCATGTGTTGTAGATAGTTCAGGAACTTAACTTGACCAAGCAGTCTTTGGGTTCCGGCTAAGTACTGTTTAGAATACCAGAATACCAACAAGACAGTGTACATCACCGTCTCAACGACATTTGTTTTCTGTTGCTTATTCTGTCTTCACCAACAATAAAAGACTGCACATTAAGAACCCCAGCAATTGTGTCCTGTGCCGGTACTCATTTCCCAGGCTACGTATAGGTGACAATTTGTGTGTGTGTGTGTGTGTGTGTGTGTGTGTGTGTGTAAAAAATATTTACACAAGTTTCACTTTTTTTTTTTTTGTTAAATTCTGGTTACTGATACAAAGCAAAGAACTGTGTGTAAAACTCTGCGCTCAAGTTCCTTCACTTGTGTGTGAGTTTCAACTTACCAGTACGAATTTTGACACGATTTTTCTTCCTTTCAGCTGATTGGTCAATTCCGTTTAACTCACAAATGTAACAATCCAATCAGAGAACAGATGGGTTTGGCAGTCAGAGGGGCACTTTATGCAACTCACACACAAGTGCAGAGTTTTACACGAAGTTTTTTGCTTTGTATCTGTAACCAGACCTGAACAAAAAGATGTGTAACTTGTGTAAATATTTTTTTTACAAACACAAATCTTTTTTTACACACACACAAATTCTCATCTATCATTGCACAAACATAAAATTTTCAGATATTTTGGTTTACAAGGTTACAAAACTCAGTCAACAATTACGCATTTGATTTACAAGTACAAAATATTTATGACCACAATTTGAGCCCATACAACCACATCCAAAGTATTTTTTCATCTGTGAATTTTGCTATGATACTTCTGCTGTGCATGCACAAAGTTTCACAACACAGCTTCTAAAGAGCTGCAAACCTCTGTATACATGTACATGTAAGAACTGCGTACATGTGTTGAGGCTACATGATTGGCTAATATTGACCATTTCAACAGTTCTTTGTCTCTTCCTCTTAATTCTCAGCAACAGCATGTTTAGATGAGCTTCAGCTGATCTGCATGGACTGCTGGCTGAGCTTAACTCAGGATAATGTGTTTTAATGTTAAAATAGAGCTTCATGTCATGTGCCATTTAAATGCTTGTTCACTTGAAACCATTGTTTCAATCTGCTCTACCATGATGTAGACAGGAAGTGAAATTAAGTAGGGGTCATATTGAAGCAGGAGTATATAAACAGTGTTGTGGAGGTGAAGAGAGTGACAGACAGAATCATGAAATTAAAGCTGGATATTGAAGGTGTGATGATGAGTGTTGTCAGTGAGTTTTCCCCACAGGTTGGATGTCAGTTAGAAAAAAAGAGGAATTCTGCAGTAAGTTTGATTAAGTGTTAAAGAGTGCCACTGGGGGGAGAGAGTGACGACTGAAGCAGACTTCAGTGGACAATGAACAGACTTCAAGGGAACAGAGGCGAAGAGGAAGTGTGGGGTATGTATGATGTAAAGGAGAGAAATGCAGAAGGGCACACGGTTGTTAATGGTGCGAAAATGATGGAAACGGCTGTAGTGAACACACTTCAACAAGAGATGACTGACAATATACAGCTGTAGTGCAGAGGGAAACTGCCAAGCAGGAGTTTGATATTTCCTCTGGACAAAGATAATAAAAAAGACAAGGAGAAAAGTATACAGGAGTACTGGGAGGCTATGCAAACAAAGGGAGATGTTGCAGCATGCTTAATGTGGGCTGGACATTAAGGAAAGAAAAAAGGAATTGTATTGATTGGCTGTGCAGAGACATAAAGCTGGAAAGAATTTTCAGCAGTGATTATGGATAAAGATGGAAATGTAGTGAGAAACTAATGAAAACAGAGAGTGAGACAGAGGAGGATAGATGATGGAAAACTTGTGAGGACCAAAAAGAATGAAGGGTACTAGTGGATATACTGGACAAAAGAGCCATAAGGCAGGAGGAAAGGGAGAAGACCACAGCGAAGATTCATGGATGTAGTGAACAAGGACATGTAGAGTTTTGGTGTGAGAGAGGAGGATGCTAGAGATAAGGTGAGAAGGAGGCAGATGATTTGCTCTGGTGACTCCTAAAGGGAGCAGAAAAAAGATCGAAAGATTCAGTAAAATTCTTGAGATACAACCAGATCAGTTGGACATGTTTCCTGCATATCAGTAATTATCATACACTAAAGTTTTAATGAGCCTAGAGGTAAGTATAGATGGCATCTGTCCTGGAAGCATTTTTAAAAATCATGTTTACTTTTAATGAAGCCCACAATGTGGTCGAAATCAAGCCTCATTTACTCATTATTAAAATGTTTTATTACAATATTTCCTCACTGTGGTTGAACACATTTCATCACTTTATGTTGGTCAGTATTAGACATCAAACATCAAAACTACAAATTGTCAAATTCAAAATGTTTGAAAGTCACTCCAATACAACATTAGTGAAATGCTTTTAGTTTTAATACAGTATCATCATACTGTAATGATATGTGTAGTATTACAATAAACAGCTATGTGGAGCAATTCACATCCTTTCACGCACAGACTGATGCATCACAGTATTTTTTGCATCATTTTAAGAAGGCCTCTATGAGAAAATTGTGATGTACAAAGTACGAATGTGACTCTGTGGACCGATGTCCTGCCACTAACATTATTGTTCTTGTTGTTCACAGGAAATTGGTTTTAGTTGCCTGCCTTATACTATCTGATAAGACCAGCTGCGACCTCAACAAACAGGAAGTCAAACATGCCATTGATGTAAGTAATGCAAACATACAGTAGTAAAATTTGTCTTTGTCAGTCAGATCATGTTCCTCTTGCTCAGGGTGTTTGTGAGTCAGTCGAACATGAAAAATTGAAGCACAAGGTCCTGACATGTTTCACACCAAGCTAAAGAAGCTAGCTGTATTCAATAAGCACCTGGCAGCACAAATGAACAAGCCGCTAATGGATGAGACAAACCCAGAGTCCTGGGATCAGACAGTCCTGATTCCAGGAGTCCAGAAGGGATGGGTCCCATCCAACTACCAACCAATAACCTTCCTCAGCACAATGAGGAAGCTCCTGTCAGGCATCATAGCGGCCAAGATGAACAGGCACATGAGCGGGGCACACCAGAAAAAGGAGTTGGCAAAAACAAGGGGGCAAAACACCGACTCCTGGTAGAATCCTGCTTCACACTTGGATCCTGGAATACTTAGAACTACTCAAGGTCAACATGACCATAAGATCTTTCAGCAGGAATTCAAGGTGGGATGTAGTGAACAAAACTAGAAGCCAACTTCAAGCCAATTGCACAAGTTATCGTTAGGCGCAGGATTTAGCAAGTAGATGCTCTCTCCCCATCGCTGTTCTGCATATGCCTGAACACCCTAGCAGATCTGTAACAAGACTAGCAACGTCTTTTTCAGATACCCTGGTGGATAATAAGCTCCCCAAAGTAGGAGATAGAAGTCACTGACATCAAGATAAGGCATAGAGGGTTCCACCCCAATTTTACACAATTTCTCTTAATTTTTATTTTACCTTTTTGCAAATGACATGCTGCATGTTCATGGGCTGCATTAACTGAAAGAAGCAGCAAAAAAAAAAAAAAAAAAATACCGCAGACCAGACTGGACTCATGTATAAAGTTAGATGTTAAAAGAAGGAACTCACTGTGACTTCCTCATTTCTTTTTCTGCATTGTTAACATCAAAGTTCCTGAGAGAAATTTCTGCTTGTGATCCAGCTTCAAACCACATTTCATTCTGTGTTTTTTTTTTCTCATTGTATCATAATGGGACAGATAGTTCACCAAACTGAGGTCTCCAACAGACTGTTTGACACTGCTGTGAAGTCTTGTGTCAGGACACTAGTGGAAGATCGAAGTACTGCAGGTTTGTATATTTCTTTTCTAGCCTCTGATGGAAGGAGGTTGCAGAAACACTTCCTATTGAGCCGCAGTTGTTTTACACTTTGCGTTTTAGTGTCACAGCCCTCAGACTTTATTTTATCACAACATGCATGAACACATATTTCAACATCACTGTGAAACAGGGTGCTTCTAATTTTGGAGATATTGCACAAATGGAAGAAAGCAGTCTTACATATTTGTTGAATGTGCACATTGAAGGACATATGCTGCTACGAGAGGTCAAAATAATGCAATTCAGGGTAGACACCATATTTCTAAGGGTTTTAGGGCTGCACCCTGTGGAACTCCATAACTAATATTTGTGTTGAAAGAGCACTCCCTATTTACATGAACAAACTGGAGTCTGTTAGATATGATTCAAACCAGTGCAGCACAGTACCTTTAATACCCATAGTGTCACGGCACTGGTTCTGTGACCCAGTGTTTTGTGTTTCAGTTATATTCCTTGATTATTTGTTATTCAGGGTTTTGGTTTTCTTGGTGGTTTTCTGTTTATATTATCTTTATAACTCTAGCTCCCAGTTTGGGTCACTGTGTCTTCCTTGTGTTCCATGTTGTATATCCAGTCAGTCATGTCTCAGTGTCAAGTCTGTGTCTCTGAGTTTGTGTCTTTGCGAAAGTCTCTGGCTTCCTGTTTTACTTTGATAGTCTTTGTCTTATGTCAGCTTTTTTCCCACTTGTTCCCCATCCTCTCATTAGCTGTGTCCCATTTCATAGGCCGCATCCTTCAGAGGCCGCATTTGAAGGCCGATTATGTCACAGCCAGGCAACGAAGGCTGTCCCAGTTTGAAGGCTCCAGGCTCCAAATGGGGCGCACAAATGCGTCCTCCTTTTCCCCGGATTTGAAGGATTGGAACGGGTGTATCCTTCGTGGTCCAACTTATCCCAGGATTCATAGCGCAGCGGTGGCTGTGGGTAATAAAAAAATAAAGGCAGACGGCTTAAGAGTAAACTTATGTCACTTATTTATGCGTCGATATACGCTGTTCAATAGTTGACCTTAATGTTACAGAGAATTTGACAATTTTGTGGATAATTAACTCAGTAATATATCCACAAACAGAACAAGCTGATAGTCTGTGAAGGCTGCCATGCTTAGTCTCGAGTATCACAGCACAAGCAGGATTCATTACACTGTTAGTGTTAGCTCAGCTATTTTGCTGCCTCTGTTCAGTAGTTAAAGCCAAACGGACTTTAACGTTTGTTTTAACGAGCAGATAATTCACTCGTTAAGCTAAACAAAAAGTGCTTTATTCATAGGATTCAAACATGTGGCCACTGTACCATCTGGGAACTCTTCTTATTTAGTACTCCTAATAACACAAACCGAAAATACTCATCCTGTTTTGCTGTTTTGTAGTAGTGTAAACCAGCGGTCCCCAACCTTTTAATGCCCGGACCGGTTTAATGTCAGACAGTAGTTTCATGGACCGGCCTTTAAGGTGTTGCGGATAAATACAACAAAATAAAATGATACAACCAAAACAAAAACTGTGGTATTTTGTAAATATAATAATAAACGCGAATTCACTGTGTAACTGTGTAACTTTATTAGCAGTGTCCTCCTGAAATGCTCCACCAACATTGAGAGTAACATCCTCCTCTCTGCCTCTTAATGCTCTCTGGTCGCTATGGTGACGCATAAATATTTCTTTCAAAATAAGTTACAAAACTCCAACAGAGGAAAAGACCCAGGGAAACCGAGTTACCAATAAAAACCCTGAAAACCATAAATTTCACACCCGAGCCTCAACTCTCGGGGTGTGAAACCAAACGACTCACAGACCAGTACCGGTCCATTTACCGGGGGTTGGAGACAGCTGGTGTATACCATCTGAGACCGTCACCTTTTTGTCTGTCCTGCACTCTCTCTCTTTTTCTTTCTCTCTGATTGTGTAATAAAAGTATGAACATGTATTTAAGTTAAACTTGTGTTTGAATCCTGCAGCTTATCACACATTTGATTTCCATGTGTGAGAACTGCAAGTGTCCAGAGTGAGGACAGACTGAGGGACCCACTGCTGCACATCATCTGTGAGGCTTTGCACCCCTGATGATCCACCAGGACAAACTCAGCAGTGTCTGAGGAGGAGGAGGAAGAGCCAGCAGCAGCTGAGAGATGGACAGAATAGAACTTTGTGAACGACTGATAGAAAAGTTTAAAAGCAGCGATGCGGTTGGGGGATGAGGAGTAGGTCTCCAGCCCTCCACCATCACCAGTCTCCTCCGTCTCCCTGCTCCCTCTTCGAAGAGGAAGTGGGATCCATGCTGCCGACGCTCCTCACCACAGCCAGATTCCGGGACTTCTGAACAGCCGGCTGTGGTGAGTAACACAGACATTTTCTATTCTTCTGCTAAAAAATTGACTGTATGCTCTGGGGCAGACTCAGTTTTGTGTGGGGAGCAACGAAGCCTGTATTTCTTGTGCTTCCGAGCCAAGGATTATTATGGGCACTGTCCATTTCGAGGACTTGCATGTTAATCCTGTGAATAAGAGAGATTTTCCTCCTCTGTTCCTGTAGTCAGCCCTGAGTCTGTCAACTCAGTGACTGTTCATTCCGAGGAAATCTGTTCCAATTAAATGGATTTTAAGAACTGTTTCCTCCATGCTCTTTCTGAGCCTGGGACATTTATTGCAGAGGCTGTGAAATCCTGCTCAGAGGATTTAAAGACTGTTTCTCCTGAGAGCTCAACCGAGCTGCCTCAGCTTCCTGTCCCCAATGAGAGCTCAGGTGAGCCATCTCAGCTGTCTGCAGCAGCCTCCGCTGAGAGCTCAGACAAGGTCATCCAGCCTGCTTTGAACTGTGTTTTGCTGGAGCCGGAGAGACATCCAGAGCTAGCTTGGTGTCCCACACAGATTCAGCTAGCTTCACCTTAGCCAGAGGTCTCTGCACCTGCTGGCCATGTTTCTGTCCCGCCAAAGGTTTTCGCACCATCTGGTTAAGTTTCTGTTCCCGCTGGGGGCTCAGCAGAGGTGCTCCAGCCGTCTGCAGTTTCCACGCCGTCATCTGTCTCTGCTGGAAGCTCTGGGGAATCCGTCTATTTGTCATCTGCCTCCGCTGGGGGCTCTGGAGAGTTTGTCCAGCTGTCAATGGCTTCCATGCTGCTGCCTGTTCTCACTGGTGGCTCAGGAGAGTCCATCTAACTGCCAGCACAACCGTTCATAGCTGTCACGCCGTCACCTGTGACTCCACCACCCATGGCTTTCATGCCACCGCCTACTCAGCTGCTAGCTCAACCACCAGCTCAACCATCCACAGCTGCCATGCCGCCAGCAGCTGAACCACTTGCAACCTCCATGCTGCCGTCTAGTCCAGCTGCATCTCCATCAGAGGTCAGCGCGCTGTTTGGTCCTCCCACGTCTGGTCCTGTCTGCCGGCCAGGTAGGGTGATTTATGACATTACCTATCAGCCACCTACTAAGTAGTTTTGAGACACCTTGCTTCAGGTGACCTCAGTGGGTCATATGATATACCACAGTGGCTTCACCCTAAATGTTTTTTCACACCTTGGCTCATGTGATGAGGCACATGATCAATACTGGGCCAATGACCACTAAGATTCAAACACCTGGGATTCTCCACCTCTTGGTTTTTAGAACTGAAGAAGCCTCCTGGATGAAGCATCTTCAAAAAGTTTAAGAAGTCCAGTTGGTTTCTTTTTCAATATCCTCTGTATGAAGAAGAGTCTAAATACTTCCACTGGAGAAGTGAAGGAAATGTGTATATTTTAATATCTATAAGATATTTTATAAATGAAAACCAGACACTGTTAAAACTGCCAATGTTCATATTTATTTTCATTAAAAACATGTAGTTTACTGTATCTCTTCACTTTTTGTTTTCCTTATATCACGTCCTTAAATGATAGCAGTCTGTTTCCTGCAACGGTTTCATCTATCCTACAAAATCATAATAGCAACATTTTTTGTATCTGTTGAGCTGAATTATAAGCAGCTGTAATAAAAACAGCTTTAACCTGAGGCTATATGACTGTGCATTGAAGTTATAAATATGTCAAAAGTAGAAAAATAAACAAACTAACTTTTGTATAATTTGTACTGAGCTGTTGCCACTGGGATAGTTGAGGTTTCACCCATAGCTTAAGTGCTCATGTAATTATCACCACCCTGGCTGATGTCGTGTCTGGCTGGTGATCGGGGGACTGGCTGACTGCGTCCCGGGATCACTGCTGGCTATGGGAAGGCACCTGTCCATCCACACTTCAGAGTGTGGGGATGGCTGTGTGTGTCCGGGGCTAGCTTGGGCCTCTTCGTTGTGCGGTGGGGGCTCCGGTGGGTGTTGGGCAGTTACTGAGTCCCGCCTTTGCCTCATGCTGGGGTGGCCAGCGGGGTTGGTTGCCTGCTGGCTATAGGAGCTCCGTCCGGCCTCCGTCTTCCCTCGGCTAGGATAGAATGTATGGTTGTCGAGATTAAGATCTTCAGGTCTCTTGGGAGCTGTGGAAAGCTGGGGTCTCTTGGGTCTTTCCCAGGCCTTCACCCTCATTTCTCAAATGTGTTTCATGACAAACAATCATACACACTCCCATCTTCTCTCTTTCTGGTTCACACACACACACACACACACACACACACACACACACACACACACACACACACACACACACACACTGTGTTTTGTCTTTCAGGTGTTGCTTATTGTTTGTGTACTTTGTCACAGATGTATCAGTTGGAGACCCAGCATGTCTGTTGGCTTCATCCTCGATTTTCCCCCACCCATACACAGAAAAATATGAATAATAGGATTAAATAAATAAAACAAAAACCTAAAAAGAGGAGCCTACAGAGAGCCTACAGTGCCCCTCTTGGGAAAGCAAATATGTTTGGCAAAACAAAGCATTCAGACATTACGCTTGTTACAGCTGCTGGACAGGAAAGGTTTAAAAAAAGTACTGAAGTAATTCATAGTGAGGAAACAGTAGAGTACACAGGAGGTGAAGCATCTCTGGTGTGGATGGCAGTACTCAGGTCCACCTGAGGCACTGAGTAGACAACATCAGTTGCTTCACCACAGGGGGCGCTGCTGGTGGCAGGAATGTGGGAAAACTCCACTTCAGCGTAGCAGAGGTTATCTGCCTTAAAGAGATAAAGAGGTGAGATCAAACATTAGACTCCAAAAATATGTTATAATTAATGTTGAATAGTTGAGTTGCAAAAACCCAAAGCTGCAAAAAACAAGAAAACATTAATTATCATAAAGGCTCTGAAGTCACCTTTTAAAATACATTTGTAACAAAATCTGAACATTACAACGTTCACCAACACAAGATTTACTAGACTGCTTTTTTTTTACTAGACAGTGTTTTACAGTTGTATTAAACACAGATTAATCTGGATTAACCATAACTTTTGATAGACTTGTTTTCCACCAGAAAGGTGTTTTTGGTTTTTTTGGTTTTTTAAAATCACACTGAGTATGAAGCTCATATTTATTCAGAAATACAAATTTCAATATTGGAAGGATTCTTTAGAGTCTTTTTCTCAATTTAAAAGATTTTATCTGCTCCAAACATAGAGGAAGAACTTTTATATCTTCAGTCTTCAGTGGAACATGGCTCTCTGTGTTTGACAACAGATGAATTAATTCAATACACAAACAGTTACCTGGTTTACAACCTCAAAAGTTTTACTTACGTTGTTATGAGGAGAGGTTGCAAGGCTGTAGAGGTCTATATTTTCAACTCCATCTGAATGGGGGTCTTTAGCAGTGGCATAAACTGAAGACACTTCGACAGGAGGTGACCTGCTCGGCATGTCACACTTTCTAATATCTTCATACAACCTGTTGGCCTGCAGCAGGAAAACAAACCAGCTGACAGATACAAAGCAAACAATAATGAAGCTGATGTGTGTCTCATTTCCTAAAACTCACCTGCGTGTCAGCATACTCTGTTTCCACAGGAGGTCCTGAAAAACATGCAGGTCAGAAAATAAACATATCAATAAACCATATCAATCAAATCTGCTACAGTCAGTTTCTGTTGTGAGTCATAAATGAACATTCGGTGCTCTTTCTACAAACAGACTGAACTTCAAAGGTGAAAACAGCATGACAGAAACGTCACACCTGACTTAATTCATGCAAACTGGGACATTCTGAGCTGAGCATCTTTAATTCAATTCAATTCAATTCAATTTTATTTATATAGCGCCAAATCACAACAAAAGTCGCCTCAAGGCGCATTATATTGTACAGTAGATCGCACAATAATAAATACAGAGAAAAACCCAACAATCATATGACCCCCTATGAGCAAGCACTTTGGCGACAGTGGGAAGGAAAAACTCCCTTTTAACAGGAAGAAACCTCCAGCAGAACCAGGCTCAGGGAGGGGCGGGGCCATCTGCTGCGACTGGTTGGGGTGAGAGAAGGAAGACAGGATAAAGACATGCTGTGGAAGAGAGACAGAGATTAATAACAGATATGATTCGATGCAGAGAGGTCTATTAACACATAGTGAGTGAGAAAGGTGACTGGAAAGGAAAAACTCAATGCATCATGGGAATCCCCGGCAGCCTACGTCTATTGCAGCATAACTAAGGGAGGATTCAGGGTCACCTGGTCCAGCCCTAACTATATGCTTTAGCAAAAAGGAAAGTTTTAAGCCTAATCTTGAAAGTAGAGATAGTGTCTGTCTCCCGAATCCAAACTGGAAGCTGGTTCCACAGAAGAGGGGCCTGAAAACTGAAGGCTCTGCCTCCCATTCTACTTTTAAATACTCTAGGAACAACAAGTAGGCCTGCAGAGCGAGAGCGAAGTGCTCTAATGGGGTGATATGACTACAAGGTCATTAAGATAAGATGGGGCCTGATTATTTAACACCTTGTATGTGAGGATTTTGAATTCAATTCTGGATTTAACAGGAAGCCAATGAAGGGAAGCCAAAACAGGAGAAATCTGCTCTCTCTTTCTAGTCCCTGTCAGGACTCTTGCTGCAGCATTTTGGATCAGCTGAAGGCTTTTCAGAGAGTTTTTAGGACATCCTGATAATAAAGAATTACAGTAGTCCAGCCTGGAAGTAATAAATGCATGAACTAGTTTTTCAGCATCACTCTGAGACAGGATATTTCTAATTTTAGAGATGTTGCGCAAATAGAAGAAAGCAGTCTTACATATTTGTTTAATATGTGCGTTGAAGGACATGTCCTGGTCAAAAATGACTCCAAGGTTCCTCACAGCATTACTGGAGGCCAAGGTAATGCCATCCAGAGTAAGAATCTGGTTAGATACCATATTTCTAAGATTTTCAGGGCCGAGTACAATAACCTCAGTTTTATCTGAATTAAGAAGCAGAAAGTTAGCGGCCATCCAGGTCTTTATGTCTTTAAGACATTCCTGCAGTTGAACTAATTTAGCTTTTTCTGTTTAACTTTTGTATATATATGTTAATAAAATCCTATTTTGGTAAAATGAACTGCCCTTCAAAGGTGTGTTTAGCTACTGCATGTTGACATTTCTATTGTTTGAGAGAATATTTAATTCATACATGAAAAAGTCATTTATAGCAGTTGAAAAGTGCTTCTTTTTAAATTTCATATTAGTTTAAAAAAGAAACGAAAATCTTATATTAGGTTTAGTCTCAAGGAAATGGATGTGGATCAGTGTGGTGAACTGTGGTTTGTGTGTTTCCCATAGCCTCACCTCTGGGTTTAGCGGTCCTCCTCCTCATGTAGAAAATCAACAAAGTTGCTAAAAAGACGGTGATGATAACGACCAGAATCAGACCCACATAAATCAGCACATCTGCAGGAGTTTAACAGAGAACATTTCTTTTACTCACAGTGTAAACATGTGGCCTCCAGGTCTGTTCATTTAGCAGTAAAGTTGTGCACATACGTGTTTTTGGACTGAAAAGATTTCCTCAAACATTACCTGACAAACTGTTTACGAAGCATGACAGAACAATTTTTATTGCTTCTCATTTACAACACTTAAAGATCGGAGTGCTTCTTCCACAGCTCTTAATGTGTCAATCTTTTGTAGTTCTGTGATAAAAACACATTAATGAACCCAAAGCCTTTTTCTACTCGGGCACTCAAAATGCTTCATCTGACCTGCCTCATTCATCCTTTTAGACAAACACTTTTTTCCTACACCTTGTGCTTTCTATCCAACAGTGACACTCTGATAAACACACTGGAATTTGGGATCAAACAACTGGTCTTCCAATTAGTAGATGACATGCTCTACCTCCTGAGTGACAGCCACCCAATATATTGTACCTGATCTTGCATCTTTGGTTTCAGTGGAGGCTGATGAAGGTGTGGAGCTTCCTGAAGTTAAGCTTAAACTCTGTGTTGTTGGTGGTGTGGAGGCTGATGAAGGTGTGGAGCTTCCTGAAGTTGAGCTTAAACTCTGTGTTGTTGGTGGTGTGGAGGCTGATGAGAGAAACACTGAAGCTGAAAAAGGTCTCAGTCCCGTTTGGTGTTGAAGTGGTTGAAGCTGTGAACAATGAAACCATCAGAGTCATAATAAGACCACTTGAAGCAGTTTATATATCTGCATGTGACTGACGTGGTTATGGGCTGTTTGACAGCAGAACTGATGAAACTTGATGTTTCAGATAAATATAACATCTGTAGGTGATTTGAAAGAAAAGTAGCTGCCTTTGAGACGGGAAACTTCTGTCACACCTTCAAAGACAAACACGACTGTTAGCAGAAACTCACCTTCTGTGACAATCAGCTCAAAATCATCGTTTCCATCTGTCCACAGGACTCTGTCCAAAGAGCACCTGTACCATCCTGAGTCAGACTGGTTCAGCTGTGTGATGCTCACATACATAATATATGACAGAGTATCTGTTTGTTCATATTTAATGCTGTATCTGCCGTTCTGAGCTGCATCATCAGATGTTTCAACAAGAATGTTTCCTTTTTCACATTTTTCCTTACAGAACAGTTTCCTGCTTCCAGAGAAATAAAACTTGCACCCAACTGTGATGTTTCCTCCTTCCTCTGCTCTGTGGGTGAGAGTTTGTGCTTTGACCAAACCAGTGTTTCCATCCTGAAGTGCTGCTGAAAGGATGAACAATCATTAGTTACAATCTTACTATAGATTAAATCTGACAGGTGATTATTAATTTGAACTGATCACAGAAGTTCAGTTAACTTCATTTTTCTGTTTTTATTTGCAAACAGCAAACTTCCTGTTTTATACACGAACACAAAGCATCTGATGTGGAAGATTCAGAGTTTAGGTTGTGAAAAAGATACAAAAATGAGTTTTGACTTTTATTTCTCTTACATGACATCATCATCATCATCATCATCATCATCTGTTTCTGTGCTATCATGTGAAATGAGCTAGTTCTCACTTTGTCACTGCTCACTGTGCTGTTGCTCTTCAGCTCATTAAGAGAAGAAATGAAACACAGAGTGTTGTTTCATCAGCTCTACTATTATAAGTTTTACTTTCAAAGAAGAGTAGAGGAAAAGTATTGATTACAGTTTCAACATACAATAAAAAGTAGAAATGTATGGGCATTCATACTGATGTGAATCTCAAATTAATTTGCAAACTACAGTTGTGAAAAAAAAGGTTTGTATAAACATTTAAATTCCACACAGATTTATATATTTCACAGATTTTTCTCATGCTGCTAATAAGCTGCATGTTTGAGTGACTCATTTCCAAACGTCACACTATGTTTAACTACAGAAACCAGTAACTATGAGAGAGAACAAACAAATGAAGAAGGAAGTAGCAAAAACTGAGTGATTACCTACAAATGAAAATAAAATGGAGACAAATAAGACTTAGAAGAGAGAAAGTGACAGAAACAAGAAGAGAATTTACTCACTGAGGAAGATGAAGCAGACCAAAGTGTGTTTCATCTCAGAGCTCTGATGGTTTAATGCTGCTTCTCTTCTTCTTCACTTCAAACCAGAAACTTCTTACTTCTCTTAATGATGAGATCACGCCCTCAAACCGCGCACGCACACACACACACACACACACACACACACACACACACACAAATTCCTGCTCTCTCACCAGTCGGGGTGAGTGATGCGATCCTCCTACAAGGCAGATAAATCCCCGCAGTCTGAGTGTGTGCAGGTCTGGATCCTGGAGATCACGCTGGAAGGATCCATCTAGTGGAATCACTGGACTCTCTTCATGGAGCTCATGGCTCAGTAAAACAGCTGACAGACACGGAGCATCGTTGATCACATGAAACCGGAACTTGTGCGATTTTAGCGGCTTCTACCGAACATTCATCTGACTGTTAGGGGCCAGCTGATAAACTTCAACAGCTCTGACTCAAGGACAACTTTGATGGAGCTAAACTGCAGCAGACGAGACAGTTTCTGTCTCTAATCACGACCGTGTCAAGTTACTTGGAACATCGTGACACTGAACTTCCTGTAAATTTCCAAAATAAAGGCTCATGTTTGATTTAGCAGGAAGTGCAGCAGATTTAAAATCTTTTTAGAAGACCAGTATGTATATTTAAATGGAAATAAATTGCAATGAAGAATAACTAGTCATTTAAGCCAGTCTTTTTCCAGCATGGTTATAAGAGGTCTTAGTTATATTATAATGGCTGTCAGTCCTGCAGATCAAACAGAAAACTACAATCTTCCTAAATAACATTTTCTACATCTGATTTCTGGAACTTTTATGAAAATCAGTATAAAAGTTCTTCGCCTACATTTACTTAATCAGCTGTATGTAGAAACAGTGACAAACAGATGAAAAGTTCATCATGACATGCTTTTGAAATTAAAACTGAGCAGCAACAAAGGAAGACTCGGGGATGGGAGACTGTCTGTGATCACAGGAACACAAAGAAACAGTTTGTTTTAATGGAAGGTTTTATTGCTTCAAGATATTATTTAACAAAAAACATTTGATCATAAGCAAATATTAAGCTTTTGTCAACACAATAAAAGACCAAAACTGATAAACCCAGAATAATTATAAACAATCATGACCACAGGCCTATCCCAGCTCTCATTCACATTATATTTACTTTATTGTATCAAATATTTATCCATTTATTTTTGGGGGGCAAGTAAAATGTTTCAGATTTCTTTTAAATTTATTCTGATCATAACTTGAATCTTTTGACATTCAGACCTTCATCCAGTCTCTTCTGACACTTGAGCTGTGAAGGGAAATATTTACCAAGTGTTTATCTTCACTTTATTGTTTTTACATTAGAAATTATTTCCATGTTAAATTCCTTGTGTCTGATTTGACAACACAGACAGGTGACACAGCAGTGTAGCTGAGGTCCAGTGGTTTAGTTTAAATACACATCATCATAAATAGTTGAGCACATGCAAAGTCAGCCACCTGGAGCCTTTTTGATGACAGCATTTAAGGACCTCCCTCCAAGAACAGCCTACCTGCTGGCTGATCTAATAACTCTCCACACTCCCTCCTATATGCATCATTTTGTGCAGCTCTCTCACTGAATCTGTCCTCCAGAATCACAATAGCAAGAATAGTTTTTCAAACTGGGAAATATTCCAGTTTGAGAAAATGAAAAACAGAATCAATTATCTGTTAAACTAAATTATAAGTAGCTGCAATAAAAAAGCTTTAAACTGAGGCTAATTGTTTGTCTGTAGGTGATAAATGTCATAAACTGTTTTATGAACTGTGTTCATCTGTTAGTCACTGAGGTTCCATCAACAGCATCACTGCTGATGTTTTTCAGCAGCAGAGGAGATCTGTGGTGTGGTTGGCAGGGCTGGCATGTGCCTGAAGTCTGGAGGAGACGACACCAGCTGCATCACCACTGGGGGGCGCTGTTGGTGGTGGGAATATGGGAAATCCACTTCAGTGTAATCATCTCCATTCATGTCATCGTTAGTCTGACATCAAACTTCAGACTCTAAATTAAATGATAACGTTGCCCTCAGTGTGTTGATGAAGCAGAAATGAACAAAATAATGAAAATTTCTAAAAAATATCTAAAACACTAATGCAAAACAAACAACAACAGCAGCACAAATTGTCATATCTTGATGCATTCTCAATCATCCAGGTAAGCAAATCTCCAAAAGTTGATTCTGTTCATCTGGATGTAGCGTTTTCAGTGGGAGGAACATTTCATCACTCATCCAAGTGACTTCTTCAGTCTCAGCTGATTGCAGGTTTCCCCAATCTTATAAACAGTACATTTGCATAATGACTGAAACCAGCCCACTGAAGGAACAATGGGCTGGGAGGTCAGTTCCTTCATCATAATTATGCAAATTCTCATGACCGTTGATTAAGACCACTGATCCCCGATTATTTATCAGGGAAACCAAACAACCTCTGGTTAAGCAGATGGCACAACACAGAATAGCCACCTCATCAGGCCAGGACTCTACAGTCTATTTACACCTACAGGCCAGTGGACACTCTTTCAATGATGAGGATGTACACATCCTGGACAGGGAGGAACGCTGGTTTGGGCGCGGAGTCAAGGAGGCCATTTACGTGAAAAGGGAAAGACCATCTCTGAATCGAGGAGGGGGCCTAAGGGTACATCTGTCACCATCTTACAATGCTGTGATTGCAGCCATTCCCCAACTCTCTGTGAATGGGACTCATGGCCATTGACCAGTGGGATTTGATCAACGGTCATGACAATCTGCATAATCATGATGAAGGAACTGACCTCACAGCCCATTGTTCCTTCAGTGGGCTGGTTTCAGTCATTATGCAAATATACTGTTTATAAGATTGGGGAAACCTGCAGTCAGCTGAGACTGAAGAAGTCACTTGGATGAGTGATGAAATGTTCCTCCCACTGAAAACGCTACGTCCAGATGAACAGAATCAACTTTTGAACACAAATAGTAATAATAATCTCTAAAAATAGTAGTTAATAACAAATGAAGAATTTATTATTGGACTGTTCCAAACTAGCTGTACCTAATAAATTGGGACCAGACAGTCCACATTGACTTTGTGCATTCCTCATCATTAATATTAGCTGGCAGAAAGAGATGATATAGTAAAAATCAAAGAGCTTAAAATCAGACCACAGTTTTACTTTGTTGTGAGCAGAGGTGGAGAGGCTGCAGAGGTCTATGTTTACATCTCCATCTGGTTGGAGGCTTTTGGTGTAGCGTACACTGAAGACACTCCTGCAGGAGGTGAGCTGCTCTGTCTGTCCTCCTCTCTGATCTCTTCACACAACTGGTTGTCCTGCAGAAGGAGATCAAACCAGCTGATTGATACAAATCAAGCTGTGATGAAGCTCAGGTGTCTCACAATTCCTAAAACTCACCTGTGTGATGTCAGCATGCTCAGATTCCACAGGAGGTCCTGAAAAACATGCAGATCAGAAGATAAACATCAGTCTTTAAGACGTGTTCCACCAAGTAGAACCTGAGGATGAAACTCAGGATCAACGATGATAACTGGCAGTAATCAGTTACTGTTCTTAGTCCTGATGCATGTGCCGCCAATATGAACCACAATAACAGCAAACTAAGAACAGTTCCTCTATATTTTTATTTGATTTGATCAACTATCATTTTGGTTAATTTCACTTTTTCAGAGTTCAGCTTTTAGTTTAGTTTTAGTTAACTAATAATCTGGATGGACACACTTTTATCAGGCTGATTGTTACAGGAGAATTAGACTAACTATGATTATTTCGTTGAGGAAGAATCTCTGAGCCATGTTCTGTTTGGCTTTTCTGTAAATAATCTGATGAAAATGATATTTTCCTACTAAATAAACTGCATCTGTTGACAGACAGAAGCTGATTTCAGGCATTTTCTTTGCATTTTTCTTGTCTGACTCCTGTTGTTAGCACATAAATCTGTTTCCACTGTGACATTATGAGTAATTTCCTACAATGTGTACTGCTAAATGTTTACTATTAAAACTTGTTTACTGAGGTTTAGTCTCCAGGAAATGAATGTGCATTAGTGTGATGAGCTCTGAAGTGATGAAAACACTGTTGTCATGTGTTTCCTGTAGCCTCACCTCTGGGTTTAATGGCTCTCCTCTTCATCAGCAAAGATGCTAAAAAGATGCTGATGACAACGACCAGAACCAGCCGCACATAAAGCAGCACATCTGCAAGAGCTTAACAGAGAAGATTTCTTTGACTCACACAGTGTAAACAGTTGTTACAGCAGTGATGGTGTGAGTGTGTGTGACTCCTCCTCCTTCTGACTTCAGGTGTTTCCTCTCATAATTGTGGGCGGGACATATAAAGAGGAAGAGGAGGAGGGGAAACTGGGCTGTTGGGCCATTTGAGGCAGTGAGCGCGGTCGTCATTGTGTCACTCCTGTTGAGTACTGAGTTGTTTTTTTGTGTGCATGAAATTATTGAATCAAGTAGTTACTCAGAAGCATAGAAAGTATTTATAGTTTCACCAAGTTTTCTGTATTAAGTACCTGCTGTTGTACTTTCTGGTAAAACCTGAGCAGCTCCTCATTCTGCTTCAAACACTCAGTAACAACTACAGCTCCCACAATGCTTTACTCTGTCTGCGTCTGTTACACTGACAGTTGTGAAAAAGCTCTGAAACCAAACAGTGACTAATCACAGTCTGTATCTGTCATCTAGCACAGATCTCATGTAGTGCTGCTCTGAGGAAGTCAGCCATGTTCTCTCTCAGCTGCTGACCTGCTGTGGTGGAAACTTAATTCTCATTTATTTCTACAGTTTTTCTCCTTTACTTCACTAAAAGATCAGAGTGATTCTTCCACAGCTCTTAATGTGTCATTCTTGTGTCGTTCACTCATTAACGGATCTTCAACACATGTAAATCTGCATACATATAAAAATCTATAACGTACCTGAACTTCCAGAGGAGGCTGATGAAGGTGTGGAGCTTCCTGAAGTTGAGCTGAAACTCTGTGTTGTTGGTGGTGTGGAGGCTGATGAGAGAAACACTGAAGCTGAAAAAGGTCTCAGAGTCCCGTTTGGTGTTGAAGTGGTTGAAGCTGTGAACAATGAAACCATCAGAGTCATAATAAGACCACTTGAAGCAGTTTATATATCTGCATGTGACTGACGTGGTTATGGGCTGTTTGACAGCAGAACTGATGAAACTTGATGTTTCAGATAAATATAACATCTGTAGGTGATTTGAAAGAAAAGTAGCTGCCTTTGAGACGGGAAACTTCTGTCACACCTTCAAAGACAAACACGACTGTTAGCAGAAACTCACCTTCTGTGACAATCAGCTCAAAATCATCGTTTCCATCTGGACTCAAAATTCTGTCCAAAGAGCACCTGTACCATCCTGAGTCAGACTGTTTCAGCTGTGTGATGCTCACATACAGAGTAAATGGGGGAAAGCCTTTGTTTTCATATTTAATGCTGTATCTGCCGTTCTGAGCTGCATCATCAGATGTTTCAACAAGAATGTTTCCTTTTTCACATTTTTTCTTACAGAACAGTTTCCTGCTTGCAGACAAATAAAAGCTGCATTTAACTGTGATGTTTCCTCCTTCCTCTGCTCTGTGGGTGAGAGTTTGTGCTTTGACCAAACCAGTGTTTCCATCCTGAAGTGCTGCTGAAAGGATGAACAATCATCAGTTACAGTCTTACTATAGATTAAATATTTTTTAAATATGATTTTTAATTTTAACTGATCACAGAAGTTCAGTTAACTTCACTTTTCTGTTTTTATTTTACAGCAAACGTCCTGTTTTATACACGAACACAAAGCATCTGCTGTGGAAGATTCAGAGTTTAAGGTTGTGAAAAAGATGTAACGTGAGGGTTCACTCGATGGTTTGGAATCTCTCTGAATAATTAGGAACATCAAGACGGAGACAGATAACTTTCTTAGCAGCCTCTTTACCCTCAGCACACAGCCCCAACAAAAACCAACACTTCCTGTACCGCCCTCATGAAGACTTCACTGGCCTCTCAGAAGCCAGGAAATCTTATACTCAGATCAATGCAGGGAAAACAACTAAGTAGATATAACACTTATTACTGCTTTGAACATGCATGTGTAAACATTCAAATGTGTAAACATGTAAATATCAAAACACGTAACCACCAAATAGCTACATAACTAGCTCTATAACACTTGTAAACACCTGTTTGTATATCAAATTATATTTAAATTTACCTCTACACTTTACAAAGATATAAAAATGAGTTTTGCCTTTTTTTTTTTTGGTGACATCATCATCGTCATCATCATTAGCTGTTTCTATGTTTGCATGTGAAATAAGGGTGTTAGATAAGCTTTAATTTTAAAAGTTTGTCTTTTAATGAGTAAGTAGAGTAAATGTATTTGATTATAGATTCAATGTGGAATAAAAAGTAGAAATTTCTGGGGATCAAACTGGTGTGAAACTAAAAGCAATTGCGAACTGCAGTCGTTCAGTGTAAACATTTAAATTCCACACATTTGTATATTTCAAGGACTTTTCTTATGCTTTCAATAAGCTGCATGTTTGAGTGACTCATATCCAAACTTCACACAATGTTTAACCACAGAAACCAGTAACTATGAGAGAGAACAAAGAAATGAAGAGTCGATCACAGAAGTTCAGTTAACTTCATTTTTGTTTCGCACAAGAACGCAAACCAGGAGCTTTCAGTGTTTAAAGTTTGTGTTAAGTTACAAAAACTAGCTTTGATTTTTATTTCTCTTTGATGACATCATCAACAGGTTTTTGGCATGTTTGAGAACTGAGGGAAACTGAGACAATTTAAACACACCAGATGATTAGAAGATGAAAAACACCAAGAAACACAACTTAATGAAATCAGACCAAGGAGACAAGGGGAAGCAATTAGACACCACATACACAAGACGAGGGACTATCAAAATAAAACAGGAAGTAACAAACACAGCGATGAAGACTAAGACATGTGGCAAGAGATAAATAAGCAGAGAAATGACTGACTGGGGAGACAGAAAGGGAACACAAAAGTGATAACTAAACATAATCACACAAGCAGCCATAAACCAGAAATACAGAAAATAAAAGTCAGATGCACGAGGAGCAAAGAACAAATATGGAGCTCAAACACAAAATTCATCTTAACCAAGAAGGAACCCAAAAGACTACAGATCAGGAGAACAGAACTATGATACAAGAACAAACAAAAAATAAATAACAGAAATCCCCCAAAACTCAAAATAATGACTAGTTTCAAAACTGAGTGATCAAATGGAGATAAAATAAAATGGAGACAAATAAGACTTAGAAGAGAGAAAGTGACAGAAATAAGAAGATAATTTGCTCACTGAGGAAGATGAAGCAGACCAAAGTGTGTTTCATCTCAGAGCTCTGATGGTTTAATGCTGCTTCTCTTCTTCTTCTCTTCAAACCAGGAACTTCCTGTATATCTCTGCTGTGTTTCTTAGAATATCATGTATCACGCAGCATCATAGTTCACTGTTCATAGTCACATCATCATTGTAATTCTCTGTCTGCTAATAAAGTCCTGTAAATCACTTTTACCAGTGTCTCTGTGTGGATCTACATTTGAGTCCATTTGGCCTAGTTTGGCCTTTGGCCGTGACATGAAGAAAGGGAGGCAGCATGCAGACACAGAGAAATATATTTCCTCTCTTCATGAAAAGCTTTATTGGTTCAAGATATTAATTTACAAAACTGATTTTATCATAAGCAAGTTGTAAGAGTTTGCAGACACATTTTTGCATGTCAAACGTTTTCCATGCTAAGTTAATTTGGTTTTTGTGTTGTGTTTATTTTAATCTGACTTCTGAGCACACAGAGTGACCACACAACGGTTTAGCTGAGCTGTGTGGTGATATTTTTGTGCCTCTATTCTGAGCACATGTAAAAAAAAAATTTGCAAGTACAAATTTTGCATTTTGAGGAGAATTTTTTTTTTTACATGTGCTCAGAATAGAGGCACAAAAATATCACCACACAGCTCAGCTAAACCGTTGTGTGTTCAGTCTGTGTGCTCAGAAGTCAGATTAAAATAAACACAACGCAAAAATGAAATTAACTTAGCATGGAAAACATTTGACATGCAAAAATGTGTCTGCAAACTCTTACAACTTGCTTATGATAAAATCAGTTTTGTAAATTAATATCTTGAACCAATAAAGCTTTTCATGAAGAGAGGAAATATATTTCTCTGTGTCTGCATGCTGCCTCCCTTTCTTCATGTCACGGCCAAAGGCCAAACTAGGCCAAATGGACTCAAATGTAGATCCACACAGAGACACTGGTAAACGTGATTTACAGGACTTTATTAGCAGACAGAGAATTACAATGATGATGTGACTATGAACAGTGAACTATGATGCTGCGTGATACATGATATTCTAAGAAACACAGCAGAGATATACAGGAAGTTCCTGGTTTGAAGAGAAGAAGAAGAGAAGCAGCATTAAACCATCAGAGCTCTGAGATGAAACACACTTTGGTCTGCTTCATCTTCCTCAGTGAGCAAATTATCTTCTTATTTCTGTCACTTTCTCTCTTCTAAGTCTTATTTGTCTCCATTTTATTTTATCTCCATTTTATCACTCAGTTTTGAAACTAGTCATTATTTTGAGTTTTGGGGGATTTCTGTTATTTATTTTTTGTTTGTTCTTGTATCATAGTTCTGTTCTCCTGTTCTGTAGTCTTTTGGGTTCCTTCTTGGTTAAGATGAATTTTGTGTTTGAGCTCCATATTTGTTCTTTACTCCTCGTGCATCTGACTTTTATTTTCTGTATTTCTGGTTTATGGCTGCTTGTGTGATTATGTTTAGTTATCACTTTTGTGTTCCCTTTCTGTCTCCCCAGTCAGTCATTTCTCTGCTTATTTATCTCTTGCCACATGTCTTAGTCTTCATCGCTGTGTTTGTTACTTCCTGTTTTATTTTGATAGTCCCTTGTCTTGTGTATGTGGTGTCTAATTGCTTCCCCTTGTCTCCTTGGTCTGATTTCATTAAGTTGTGTTTCTTGGTGTTTTTCATCTTCTAATCATCTGGTGTGTTTAAATTGTCTCAGTTTCCCTCAGTTCTCAAACATGCCAAAAACCTGTTGATGATGTCATCAAAGAGAAATAAAAATCAAAGCTAGTTTTTGTAACTTAACACAAACTTTAAACACTGAAAGCTCCTGGTTTGCGTTCTTGTGCGAAACAAAAATGAAGTTAACTGAACTTCTGTGATCGACACAAAACCAACCAATCACAGTTTTGATTGGCTGTTTTGGTCTTCAATCAGCTGTCTACCTACTGCACTCCAGAAACACTGTCCAAAGTGTAGTTAAATCCATTTTCGGTTGGTTTGTTTAATTATTTTATTTTAAAATATATACTTTTTAAAGACCATTGTTGGTTTTAATCTAGTTTGAACCAAATCTTGTTTAAGCCAAACCTCTCCACTGGATTTAGCTACATTCTGGACAGTGGACAGCTGTGTCCAAATTCAGGGGTTGCATCCTTCGGAGGACCCGGGCTTTGCGGTCTATGTGAGCTGGGTCCTCCGAAGACTGAGAATGCCGGAAGTGTGAGGCTGTGGAATTGGACGTTCCATCCTTCAGATGTGCATCACCAGCTGTCTCTCCTCCATAGATGTCTCCAAAAACGTCAAATATGTGATGTCTTGATAAATCGAGCAAATATTTTAAGTTTACACACCTTCATTCTTGCCTGAAAATATCTTAAAAGTTTATTTTGTGACCCAGAAAGAGTAATATTAAAACTAAGTAGCTGCCGTCATTGTTGGAAACTGGAATTGGCTGGGCTGCTATGAATTCTGGGATAGGTTGGGCTATGAAGGATACACCCGACTCATCCTTCAAATCTGGGGAAAAGAAGGACGCATCTGTCAGCCGCATTTGGAGGAGTCTTCAAATTTGGACAGCCTTCGTCGCATCGCTGTGACATAATTCCCTAAAAATGCGGCCTTCGAAGCATGCGGCCCCTAAATTTGGACACAGCCAGAATCAGAATAAAAGCATGTTGCTACACAGCAAAATCGCCAGTGTCAAATTGACACTGTGAGTGTTAAATTTAACACTAGAAAAGTGTCTATATGTGTCCACTCTTTTGAGTGTTAAATTAACACTTTTCAAAGTGTTATATTTTTAACAATGAGCTAGTGTTATTTTAACACTGCACAGAGTTAAAGTTTAACACTGAGTAACACTGACCAGTGTAAAAAATATTCTACACTGGTGTTAAGTGTTAAAAAATTAACACTGAATAGTGTTGGTAGTACTTTACACTAGCCCTGGTGTTTAAAAATTCAACACTGAATAGTGTTAATTTTCTAACACTAACACTAGTGTCAGTCAAATCATTAATACCACCAGATTACAATAAACTCCCATTAATCTCTGATATCTCTACTGCTACAATTAACCCCTAACATCTACCCATTACAAAGAAATACAAGACATTAACGTTCCAAAATACTTTGTATTCAGATACACCACAAGTAAACAAGTTATACAAAATTACAGTATGGGACAATGTAAATTTTGTCATCAGTGCCATTTGAAAATTGCCTATCATAAGGTCTGTAGTACACCAGATCATCTACAGAGATCAGTGCAAAGACATCTAATCCATCCTCAATAACAAATGCATTTAAGTGATCATTGAAATATACTGTTGAGACCTTACAAGTTAAAAGATAAGCATTGCAATCTCTAACAATTATATTGACAATCTTACTGAACAAAGGCATCTCATTTTCAACACCAGAACAAACATACATCCCAACTTGATATTCTGTACCATAGCTTTTGACCCAGGAAGTTGTAGAAACACTAGAAGAAACGTCAAACACTTTATTCAGTGCTTCACTGCCTTTTAAACTGCTGGCCAAGACTTCATTAATGGAGCCAAACTGTAATCTTTTAAAATAAAAATTTTCAAAATGAAAGGCTAATTGATTCTGATGTTTTTTTACTAGTGTTTTTGTGATATTTTTAAAGTTCTTTACAGATCTTTTGAAGAACTTGTGCTTTGCTTCAAATCTCATGCACCACATATGTATGAGTGGCCCAATTTTTCTAATGCAGCGTGGGTAATGGATCATTAGGTGGTGCTTTGGAATCAAATTCCGTTCTGGAAAGAGAGATTTGAAAGCCTTGTGATGATCGGCAATCAGATGTTTCAAATAGCAAGTCATGCCGTGAGTTATAATGGGTGAAAAAACAATGTTCACAATTTGAACTAACAAAAGTAGCAAGTTCCAATGGCCATCATTTCTGCAAACGATATCTCCAAAAATCAATGGGCTATTCCGCAAAAGACACCATGACTGCACAGCATTAAGCCCAAGATCTTTGCTGTTGTCATCCAGTTTTAGCCCACCTGGCCTGTTCCTTCTCTGTGCATATCCATAGTTAAAGCTTATAATTCTCTGTGACAATGAATTCAAGGATATCAAAGAGGTCTTAATCAAGTACTGAAACACAAGCTTTAACTCATACTGCACCACTCCCTCTAGTAGATCATGCATAATGTCTACAGCATAGTTGTCTGAAATATGGAACAGCCGAAGTGAGTTGAGTAGACAATTTCTTTTTACACCAAATGTTGAGGCCAAAGCAGGATTTTGTTGGATGGCACCACAGTATTTGTAATGAAGTTCTTTGGAACGTAGTGTTAAGCCTACATGATCTTCACTAAAAACTGAATGCAACTCTGTCTTATCAGTTAAACAAAATCTACAACAATAGTTTGCACTAAATGATTCAACAAAACCAAAAATGCTATGTAAAGCCAAGTTGTCACCTGTAATCTGAAAAAGTGAACCTCTCACAGGTGTGGCTGAAAAGGGCACTTGCATTCCTTCAGTCTCTAAAATCTTTAGATCATCAACAAGTGGCTTTAGGATAGGATCAAACCCATATTTTTTTAAGTCTTCTGAATGAAAAAGGGCTACAAGATGTATGTTCATCAACACAGAATTTAACTTTGGTGGCAAATTTCTCAAAACAAAATAAATACAACCAAGTTTGTGCACTCCCTTTTTTGAGCCTAAAGGATTAGCAGTTTCAAAATCGTCATAGTAGAGCTGGATCTGGAGAGCATGTTCTTGTTGTGAGAATAAACTGTGTTTTTTGAAGTAGGAGCCGTCATTTAAATCTCTGTAAAATCCCTCCATGTTTGGTTTTGTTTTTTGGAAACTGCTACAAAGTTCACTGTTTCGAAACATAGATGAAAGGGATCCCATGATAGGAACGTACATGAATTTATCATTGACAGGAACTTGCCTGTATGTCCCTGTTGTTCTATCTTTGCGTACATCAAAACGTACACCAAGAACATGCTCTATGGGTTCAACTATTTTCCATTTTTGCTCAAAATGTCTTATCCTTTTAGATTCTGTGTTAAGACATGAAAATGGATTTTCAAGCTGATCAAAACAATCCTCAACTTTTTCTAAGGTTTCTCTTGATGTATCAGTTGACAAACAGTCAACAACAGATTGTTTTGCATGTGCATGAATGTCATTAACCAGTTCCTCCAATGAACCAACTAAACACTGCACAGTACTTTCAGGAACTCCCGATGATTGTACTTGAGCAATAACAGAGCTGCACATGTTCAGTATTTGCCTTTTTTCAACTGGAACCTGTGTAGTAATTGTCATGGGATGAGCCACATTTGCAGGCTGTGAAACAGAGGTTCCATCGTTAGGTACAGGCTCAAAATTATTGATGACCTCAGAGTGAACACAGTCTCCATGTGCTCGGAGTAAGTGCCGCTTGTAACCAGAGTACGTGCAAAAGATAAATGAACATCCAGGCTCTCCACAGGTCAAACGTAAAAACCTTCCTGGGTACAAACCATGCTGGAACTTCAAATGTCTAAATAACACTGAGCAACTTGTGTGGTGTATCTTGCAAATGTAACAGATGAACATTTCCAGTCAAAGTGCTGAATAATGGATATCTTTAAACTGTACAATGAAGACTTCCTCTTGTTTCCCTGACCCGAGGACTCTCCTTCACGCTGCCAACATCAATGCCATACATGGTGGTTTGGATGAATGTGTAGAAGTTGTCCAATGCCTTGTCAAAGGACACGGCAAATACAAAATGTGCCTTGAAAAGTTTTGCCTTGTCAAAACCTGCAACTCCCATCTGTGTCACACAGGGAATGACCTTTTGATCTAGGACAATGTAGAAACTCTGGATGATGTTCTTTCTTTCTCCAACACACAGGACGAATGGCTGAGTGGGGCCAGCCTTAAGAAAAGCCTCCGTGCTACCTCCCACCTGAGGGAGAGAAAGAAACCAAGTGATTCACATTAAACAAAATTGGTAATCTGATGTTGAGGCATAGCTGCCTGAAATTATGACAATATTAAAATGTTTCACTCTGCGCACACAATTATTTTTGTTTCAATGTGTACATTTAGTTTTAATAGAAACAATGACATGTCAGTCCTGCAACACCAAGCCTTTCTGGGATAGATACATCTGCTGCACGTTGGATCACCTTGCCATCTTAAAATATCAGCCCTTGATAATTTGCATCTGTTCTCATCAAAAGAGAAATATACAATTCTAAAAATCATACCTTGATGAATTTCATTAGGTGGTGAGCAGCATCTGATGTGCTAATCTTTGAAGACTTCCCTCCCTTAGATGTTGGAGGTAACAAGTGAAGCAGCAAAAGCTGGCAGCCGCCTCGCAGTCCCAAACTACAGAATAGGAATTAAGATCATCACAATTACTGTCATTTAAAGGACCACAGCAGTCATTTTTTCCACGTTATGTAATACCATGATGACATTTTAGACACCCGATAATTTTTCAAATAAGGCAGTTTTCCAGTGCCTTGGTATAAAAATTCATTTCTAGAGACTTAAAACTTATGTACTTCACCACGTGAAGTACATAAGTAAGATTACGTAACTTTTTTGTGTTCAAACTACATTAAATGTCATTTCAGGTTTAACATGTTTGTAAGCTTGTTTTCATACCATACAGAAATGAACAGAAACCCAATGTGATTTAGAAAATGGACAGCTGTATTCCAATTTGTAGTAAAGGTTTACCGGTATGGTCCACTGATATATTGTGTTGTGGGGATTAAGCAAATGCTGTAAAGGCATGCAAAATCTACCATTTCCAACTTACACTTACCACCCTCGTCAGAGTAACGCTGTGCAGAAATGAGCAGCTCATCCAATTTTGTACTCTGAGACAGATTTTTGCAATCTTTGATGATCCTTGGCTTGGCTGGCCACTTTGCAAGGAACTTAGCAGACACTTCCTCCCCAACAAACAGCATTGTGTTTAAGATTGACCAAGACTTCACAAAGTGTAACAACAGAAACAACACATTAACAAGAAAACAAACAAAGGAACCACAAACCTGTCACTAAATCATTTTATGCCTTACCAAGCCAGGTGTATCCAGAAATCTTGGGAAAAGGTCCAGGACAGTAGAAGCTGTGGCAGGTTCTTGAACCACTTTTTGCCTATGTTGAAATGTCACCTTCATGTTGTCTTTGACATGTTTCATGTCAGTTGAGTGCCTCTTCCTTGCATTCATCACCTGACAACAGCCTCACATTTGAACACAAGTTGCGAGGAGTCTTGGGGCTGTCTTAAAAAGCTGACTTTGAATTCTTCATCTCTTCTCAGGAACCAGCATATCACCACCTTCCAAGAGTAGAATAAGGTCAAGCATATAACACCATTTATTTGCAAAATATCTAGCATGTCTAGTCCCTTGAGACTGAGCTAAAATTCATTTTGTTAAGAAAAAAACATCCTTGGTCCATCTTTAAGTAGTACAAGCTGTGTAACATGACTGCAATACAGTATTCTCTCAATTATCGCAGGGGTCAGTAGAAACCATATTTCTATTTTTTTTTTTAATATATATTTTAAGCCATAAAAACCCTCCCCACTCTCTAACAAACCCTAATATAACCCTGTTATTCATTTTTAGACTAGAAAATGCTTAATTTACCATGAAAAAATTTTAATCTAAAAAAAGAAAAATACCCTACTGGCTACAGAAATGCGCACTATAGTGAAATTCCCATAATTTACAAGATGTAGGGGCCATTATAGTGTAAAAATACTCTCAGGCTACACTTAAGCATCCTAGTTCACCTAAGGCAGGGTCTCAAACTTAAATGAGCTGTGATCTCATTGGAGGGCCACTTCAGTGTTCAAGTAGTATAAAAAAAACAAAACAAAAAAAAAAAACAGAAACCACAAAGAAAACACCCACAAATATTCCTAACAATGTAGCGTTTGGTTTGTTTGTTTTTAAATTTCAAATATTGTATAACAAGACAAAACTGCAAATATGAACGCATTTTTCCCCCTCTCACTCTTAACTAACCGATGCCTTTAATTGAACTACCAAATGAACACAATGGTCCTCTCTTTCTGGTCAGACACTTTGCAGCACTTCTGCTGTAATTTTGTTCATATTTAACAAAATAAAAATGCAGAAATAAGTGTACACATTAGTTTTTGACTCTCACTGAACTAACAAAGCCAATCCCTCCACATGCTTGTACTCTCTTGTTACCTCGGCCAGGTCCGCGGCTCTGAACCGTGGTAAAGAGACCTCTGGCTAATACGTCGGGTTGTCGGGCTTGTAGCTTTACTGTCAGCGAACACAGTGCACAGTCGAGTCTTAACAGCTTTCTTACAACCAGGCACTGCTTTTGGCGGCAGTGGTCATTATTATATTTACATGCTTTCTTCTTCCATTTCTCCTCGGTAACAGCTCCTTTCTCCCTCTCTCGCGCTCAAACACACAACGTTCTCCCTACAGCACGGACTACACTGCCCACGAGGGCCCGTAACACTCTGCCCTTATTGCCTTCATATTAAATCATTTTTGGCTAATGACCAAATAAAAGTCACTTCAAGGGCCAAATTGCATTATACTTCTTCACCTCAATATACAGGCCGCAAGAAGGGGTGACGTGGGCCGCAAGTAGCCTCTGGGCCGCGGGTTTGAGACCACTGACCCTAAGGCTTTGGCAGTTTAATTCGAAAATAAATAAAAGGCATTTAATAAAAACTGTAACATATATTAAGTAATATTCATTACAGCCTGCCAATAGCCAGATTATGCTAAATGAATATTAGGAAAGTAAGAGAGAGTTCTAGCTAGCAGTAGCCCAGCTAAACAAAAAACAGTTAAAATTCAAATATGACACTTAAAGATGATGTATTTTGATATAAATAATATTTTTTTTTACTAGTTATCATGTTACTTGTTCTAACATCAATCTAAAACTTAATATTTAACCGAATAAAACTTACCGCAGCAGCAAGAAAAAATGGCGACCGAAGATTCTGAAATGCGAAGCTCCACAGGAAATGAAGGTGTGGTCTAATTTAACACCCACAGTGTTAAAATGCAGTAACGACTAAAATCCACACCAACACTTTCCAGGAATCAACTCCCGATGTGTTATTTTAACTCGATTAAGTGTTGAACTAACTCGGAACTCTGTTGAATTCTACAAACACTGAAAAATCAACACTGGCATTTTTGCTGTGTAGGACTGATTCAAGATTCAAAGCGTTTATTGTCATGTGTACAAAGAAAAGCATTTCTCTGTACAATGAAATTCTTTCTCTGCTGTCCACACACAGATGCCAGTTAATATGTACAAATAGATAAATACAAATAGCATGAATAAATAAATGGAGACAAAAAAGTATTAAATAGATTTATTTGTAAAAGAGCTATGAGCTTAATATGCTGCTTTGATATGTGAGATCACCTGATGTGCAACAACTATTATTACTGTTAAAATAGGTCAGCTGTTCAAGAGTCTGATAGCAGTGGGGAAGAAGGAGTTGTTGAGTCGGGATGTTCTGGATTTCACACTTCTAAGCCTTCGTCCTGAAGGCAGAAGAGTGAACAGTTCGTGTTGGGGTGTGTGGAGGATGGAGGCAGCTCTCATCTGGACTCTGCGATGATAGATTTTGTGTTGGTTGACAGTGTTGAAGGCGTAGCTGTAATCAACAAAAAGTACCCTGATGTATGAGTCTTTGGCTGTGAGGTCTGGTCATCCAGCAGACCGCCTGCAGAGCTGATGGTGCTGATGGTGGCCCTGTACTCTGTGATGTGCTGTAAGCCTTGCCACATCCATCCGGGGTCAGGAAAAGAGGAGAAGCCATCCAGCGTCTCTCTGTATTGCCTCAGTCATACTTCGCAGCTTTGAACTCCGTCTAACTGTCTGATCTAAATGCGAGAGACCGAGTACGCAACATGTGTCGTACCTGACTGTGTGAATGTGTGGATGACTGGATGTGTAAAGCGCTTTGGGGTCTTTAGGGACTAGTAAAGCGCTATACAAATACAGGCCATCTGACTGTTGATCCAGGGCTTCTGGTTGAGAAATTTTCTGACGTGTGGTTGGAGGCCATGTCATTTCAAAAGACTACCCCACTGTGAATGACCATCATTGAACAGAGGGGGTGATTTATGAGCTCACCTATCAGCCTCCTACAAACCAGTTTTGAGATCCCTTCCCAGGTCCTTCAGTCCTAACTCACACCTTGTGTCAGATGACCTCAGTAGGTCATATGATGGTGTGGAGCAATATATCACAGTGGCTTCACCCTAAATTGTTTTTCACACCTTGGCTCATGTGATGAGGCACATGATCAATAGTGGGCCAATGACCACTAGGATTCAAACACCTGGGATTCTCCACCTCTTTGTTTTTAGAGCTGAAGATGAAACATCTTCAAAACGTTTAAGAAGTCCAGTTGCTTTCTTTTTCAATATCGTTTGTATGAAGAATCTGAGTCTAAATACTTCCACTGCAGAAGTGAAGGAAATGTGTGTATTCTAATGTTTTAAAATATTGTATAAAGGAAATAGTGCTGTCAGCGTTAATCTCCTTAAAATGACGTTAACGCCATAACCGCATTAACGCGGCAAATCTCCGTTAGCGAGTTAGCGCGGATCACCCTGTGTGTGGGGCTGCACGGCGCTAACATGTTGACTAGCTAACTGCACTAATGCGTTGACGAGCTAACCGCGCTAACGTGTTGATGCCATGCTGCCCCATGCACGGGGCGATGTGTGCTAACTCGCTAATGGAGATTTGCTGCGTTAATGCAGTTATGGCGTTAACGACATTTTAACAAGGTGAACGCTGACAGCACTAAAAGAAAATAAAAACCATACACTGTTAAAAGTGCCGATGTTCATTTTTATTTTCATTAAAAACATATAGATTACTGCATCTCTTCACTTTTTGTCTTCCTTAAAAGACATCTTGTTTCTAAGCAATTTGTTTTCTGCAACAGTTTCACTGAATCTAAGCTACAGAATCATAATAGCAACATGTTTTTATTAAGTATCTGTTGAGCTAAATTGTAAGCAGCTGTAATAAAAACAACCTTAACCTTAGCCCTTCGTCCTCGATTTTTCCCCCACCCTCATTCTTTTCTCTCCTTTTTCTTCTTCTGTTCCTCTGATTTCTTCTCCTGTCTTTTACCTGTCTGACCTTCACCCCGTGTCCGCTCCAGCATTATATACAGAGAGAAAAAAATGAATAATGAAATTAAATAAATAAATAAAACAAAAACATAAAAAGAGGAGCCTACAGAGAGTCTACGGTGCTCCTCTTGGGAAAGCAAATATGTTTGGCACAACAAAGCATTCAGACCATTATTCTGCTGGACAGGTTTAAAAAAAGTACTGATGTAATTCATAGTGAGGTAACAGTAGAGTACAGAGGAGGTGAAGAATCTCTGGTGTGGATGGCAGTACTCAGGTCCACCTGAGGCACTGAGTTGACAACATCAGTTTCTTCACCACAGGGGGCGCTGCTGGTGACAGGAATGTGGGAAAAATGCACTTCAGCATAGCAGAGGTTATCTGCCTTAAAGAGATAAAGAGGTGAGATCAAACATTAGACTCCAAAAATATGTTATGATTAAATAATCTTGAGTAGTTAAACTACAAAAAACGAAATCTGAAAACAAACCAATGAAAAAAAAAACATTAATTCTCATAAAGCCTCTGCAGTCATCTTTCAAAATACTTTTGCAATAAAAACTGAACATCACAACGTTGACAAATGAAGGATTTACTGAAACCAGAGAGTTTGTATTACTGTCCAACACTTCAGCACAAAACACAATTGTATTAAACACAGATTAATCTGGATTAACCTTAACTTTTGATAGACTTGTTTTCCACCAGAAAGGTGTTTTTTTTAATCACACTGAGTATGAAGCTGATATTTATTCAAAAATATAAATTCAAATATGGAAAGGATTTTATCTGCTCCAAACACAGAGGGAGAACTTTTATTTCTTCGGTCTGTCAGTGGAACATTTAAAAACTTTCCAAACTTTGATCTTTGTGTCTGAGAACAGATGAATTACTTCACTACACAAACAGTTACCTGGTTTATGGCCTCAGCTTAGAATCACACCACAGTTTTACTCACGTTGTTCTGAGCAGAGGTGGCGAGGCTGTAGATGCCTCCGCTTCCATCTCCATCTGAACGGGGACCTTTGGGGTAATCATACACTGAAGACACTTCTACAGGAGGTGACCTGCTCGGTATGTCACACTCTCTGATCTCGTCATACAACCTGTTGACCTGCAGCAGGAGAACAAACCAGCTGACAGATACAAACCAAACAATAATGAAGCTGATGTGTGTCACAGGTGCTAAAACTCACCTCTGTGTCTGTTTCCACAGGAGGTCCTGAAAAATATGCAGGTCAGAAAATAAACATCTGTCTTTAAGACACATTACAGGAAGAAGAACCTGAGGAACTAAACTCAGGAACAATATGAAGAACTACAAATGAACTACAGTTAGATAAGACACATGACTGATAAAGAATCAAAACTATATCAATCAAATCTGCTACAATCAGTTTCTGTTGTGAGTCATAAATGAACATTCGGTGCTCTTTTTACAAACAGACTGAACTTCAAAGGTGAAAACAGCGTGACAGAAACGTCACACCTGACTTAATTCATGCAAACTGGGACATTCTGAGCTGAGCTGTTTATGTAGGCAATGCACCGAATAAGGGAGTATATTATACTGTACATGCTGAGTGTTTAAATTTGTGTTCTTTGGCAGAATATTAAATCTGTGCCTCACCTCTGGGTTTAGTGGTCTTCCTCTTTGTGTAGAAAATCAGCAGAGCTGCTGATAAGACGACGATCATAACGACCAGAATCAGACCCACATAAATCAGCACATCTGCAGGAGTTTAACAGAGAAGATTTCTTTTACTCACAGTGTAAACATGTGGCCTCCAGGTCTGTTCATTTAGCAGTAAAGTTGTGCACATACAGAGTAACAAGTTGTGCTGCAGAAGGCAGAAATGTGAAAAAGCTCTGAAACCAAACAGTGACTAATCACAGTCTATATCTGTCATCTAGCACAGATCTCATGTAGTGCTGCTCTGAGGAAGTCAGCCATGTTCTCTGTCAGCTGCTGACCTGCTGTGGTGGAAACTTATTTCTCATTTATTTCTACAGTTTTTTCTTTTACTTCACTAAAAGATCAGAGTGATTCTTCCACAGCTCTTAATGTGTCATTCTTGTGTCGTTCACTCATTAATGGATCTTCAACACATGTAAATCTGCATACATATAAAAATATATAACGTACCTGAACTTCCAGAGGAGGCTGATGAAGGTGTGGAGCTTCCTGAAGTTGAGCTTAAACTCTGTGTTGTTGGTGGTGTGGAGGCTGATGAGAGAAACACTGGAGCTGAAAAAGGTCTCAGAGTCCCGTTTGGTGTTGAAGTGGTTGAAGCTGTGAACAATGAAACCATCAGAGTCATAATAAGACCACTTGAAGCAGTTTATATATCTGCATGTGACTGACGTGGTTATGGGCTGTTTGACAGCAGAACTGATGAAACTTGATGTTTCAGATAAATATAACATCTGTAGGTGATTTGAAAGAAAAGTAGCTGCCTTTGAGACGGGAAACTTCTGTCACACCTTCAAAGACAAACACGACTGTTAGCAGAAACTCACCTTCTGTGACAATCAGCTCAAAATCATCGTTTCCATCTGTCCACAAGACTCTGTCCAAAGAGCACCTGTACCATCCTGAGTCAGACTGTTTCAGCTGTGTGATGCTCACATACATAATATCAGATGAGAAAAAGCCTTTGTTTACATATTTAATGCTGTATCTGCCGTTCTGAGCTGCATCATCAGATGTTTCAACAAGAATGTTTCCATTTTCACATTTTTCCTTACAGAACAGTTTCCTGCTTCCAGAGAAATAAAACTTGCACCCAACTGTGATGTTTCCTCCTTCCTCTGCTCTGTGGGTGAGAGTTTGTGCTTTGACCAAACCAGTGTTTCCATCCTGAAGTGCTGCTGAAAGGATGAACAATCATTAGTTACAATCTTACTATAGATTAAATGTGACAGGTGATTATTAATTTGAACTGATCACAGAAGTTCAGTTAACTTCATTTTTCTGTTTTTATTTGCAAACAGCAAACTTCCTGTTTTATACACGAACACAAAGCATCTGATGTGGAAGATTCAGAGTTTAGGTTGTGAAAACGATGCAAAAATGAATTTGGACTTTTATTCCTCTTTGATGACATCATCATCATCATCAGCTCTTTTTATGTTTGCATGTGAAATGTTTTAGATGTGCTGCTAATCATCCAGAATTTTCAGGTTGTCACTGCTCACTGTGCTGTTGCTCTTCAGCTCATTAAAAGAAGAAATGAAACACAGAGTGTTGTTTCATCAGCTCTACTATTATAAGTTTTGCTTTCAAAGAAGAGTAGAGGAAAAGTATTTCATTACAGGTTCAGCGTACAATAATAAGCTACAAATGAAAATAAAATGAAGACAAATAAGACTTAGAAGAGAGAAAGTGACAGAAATAAGAAGAGAATTTACTCACTGAGGAAGATGAAGCAGACCAAAGTGTGTTTCATCTCAGAGCTCTGATGATTTAATGCTGCTTCTCTTTAAACCACCTTAATGATGAGGTCACACCCACACAGACAGACAGACAGACAGACAGATACACACACACACACACACACACACACACACACACACACACACACACACACATACACACAAACCTGCTCTGTAACCAGTCGGGGTGAATGATGCGATCTGTGAGGTGGAGCATTTTTATAAATCTTACTTTATGTGGATTTTTGTCATTTTGCCTGCAGCTTGGTGAGCAGTGATGAAGCCTCAAAGAAGGCGTGCAGGCCACTGTTACCGTTGCTCATAATTTAATTCTGCATGTACACATAGTTAGATTTCACACATCTTTGAAGGTTATGAATCTTGTGGTTTTGCCCATATCAGGAGTATAAACCTGCATACACATATTTGGCCACGCTAGTTTTTTTTGTGCAGATCAGAGTGCAGGGCGGTATAGAAATGGGGAAATGAAGTCTGGGGGAGGGTCAGATTGAGCACAGAGACGGGGACGTGTAACCAGGGTAAAAGTCGTCATACAATAATTGGCAGGTTGCTAACCCAGATGTGACCTGATGTCACCGGAGGGAAAGAGGGTTGAAAGAGATCGTGACCAGCCTGTCCATGTACATGTTTTGTACATTGATTGTACAAAACATGTACCAATCATGCTTGTGAGCATGTTACACACCAATCATTGTGCACGTTTGTAAATCTTACTTTACATTTGTGGATCATATCGTACACATTTGCAAACCTTGAGGCAAATTTCTCTCCATATTTAGGCTACATTAGCTAATGTTTCTGACACTATTTAGAGAATTAATTTTTCTTAAAAAGCAAACACTTTATAAGACACAGCCATAGCTGGACTGGCCATCAGGCATACCGGGCGATGGTGATTTTTCATTTTTATGGGCCGACGGGGTTTTGTTTGTTTCTTTTATAACGGTATAAACAATGAAAGGTGGTGGATTGGCCAGATGCTGGCAGATGGGTAAAATAACCCAGTAGTTTGGTGGTGGCTGTGGCGGAGCTTCCACAGAGGCCATCGGGTGGATGAGGGAAAGGGGAGGCAGGAGGAGGAGAGACCCGAGGCGGCCGCCGGTGTTGTGCCAAAAAGTGATTTCCAATGTTTCTGTGTATTTTTTTATATGTAATATCTTTACGTATGTTCGTAAATAGACTTCGGTAAACAGGGTTTACAAAGGGGTTATATATAGAATAAAAAATTAGCTGTTTTTCAAGTATCTTTACAACTCTGTGTTATTGTACTTACAATATAACCAATCCGGTCCTTTATCCCCACTTAAAATATTTTTACAGAAGTATTGTAATATTTGCTGCCATTTCTTCTGTCCTCTTGGCCAGCTTACTCTTACAAAAAACATTTTTAATGTTAATGAAATTTTTTTAACTGCATAAATAAAGGTTATATAAAAGTCACTGCCAAAAACTGATTGCAGCTTCTACCTTGTTACACGAATGTTGTTTGTGACTCAAGATGACTTTATGTCATCCATAAGGGATGCATTTGACATATGTTTCACATATTATAGCCCAACAAGTTACTTATAGCAGTTTAAATACGAGCAATCAGTTTTTGGCAAATACCGGAAATCAGTTTTTGGCAGACAGTCACTTTTTGGCACAACACCGGTCCGAGTGTGAACTGAACTTCAGGTAAGAAGTTATGACCTGCATTCTATCTGGGTCAGATATAAACCAAGTTTAGGTGGAGTTTATTTTCGTTGTGCTGACTTTTTACAGTCAGTTACAATAACTCGTAGACTCAACCAATAAAAAGGCTCTCAAAACAATATATATATGTGAATTTTTGCGCGTAATCATATAATTATTTTTTTACCCCTGGTTTTGTATGTTCATGTTCTGTTCTTTTGTATACTTCATCTGTTTGTATGTTGTATACTCATTGTGTGTTCAATTAAGTTCATTAAAAAAAAATACAATAACTCGTACTGCGTACTAGCTAGCATGACGGAGTTTCTATACAGCTGGGTGGAGCTATGAAGTTAGTCAACTTTATTTCATTCATAAGGTTAGTTAGTAGAGTTGCCAACCGTCCTGTAAAAAACGGAATCCTCGTGTATTCAGGGAAAATATTATACGTTTCTTGGACGCAGTTTCTTCTGTACTTTTACTAGAATGAAAAATACACAAATCTGGAGTTATTCTGTGTCATGGCTGTGTGCAGGCAGGCAGAGAGCAAGGACTCAAGATGCAGGACTCACGGAAGTGAAAGTGAATTCCAAACAAACAGCTTTATTGCAGGAGTTACCGAACAGAAAACTAACTATACTGAAAACCAGAGTGGCATGACGGCAAACAGAACACACAGGGAGTGAGGGCAGAAGACGTTAACGACGCGACACCGAGTAGGGGAAGACACAGGGCGTTTATCAATATGCGTACTTGTGCGTACTTGCGTTCTCGTGTACTCGTGATACGTCATCAGTCGGAGACCAAGTACTGTTCCAATTCGAAGTACGCATCACGCCGAGAACGCGAAAAAGTCCCGGATGTGTTCTCGATCCGCCCATTTTATCGAGCATGCATCGGTGTAGACTTGGGACAGCTATATATCCCAGAATGCATTTCGTCCAAAACTCAACAGCGGACTCCCGGCACATCGCCCCCCCCCCCTCCCCGCCCGCTCGCGGACTTCTCACTACTCAGGTTAAAGAAACTCCAGCAGCTGTCTATAGTATTGAGTGTCCACTAGAATAGAAATAAAAGCGTTCTAACATCTCACCTGCTTGTTTTTATTAAGGTATGTACACGTATGTACATGTATACTATTTTTATTAATAGAGGTTTCACTACTGAGGTTAAAAATGATATATAAGTCACGTAGATCACTTCTAAATGTTAATGTTTGGTTTATTTCAGTGTTTTATTTGTTCCTGAGTAAACCGGTTTGGCTGTGATTAAAGGTAAGCTTCATAACATGTTACTCACAGTTAAATTAGGAGGGGACGGCAGTAAAAACTCCGGACCTGTGATATCATCACGTACGCTGGTACAAATCACGAGTCCGTGCTCGCGTACTTGAGAATTGAGAGACGGCCCACGAGTCCGTGCTCGCGTTCTCGGCGGGTACGTACTCACCGAGCACGCGAGTACGTACTCGCGTACTTGGGCATTGATAAACGGCCACAGACACTAAATACAAGAGGTGAACGGAGCGAAGAGGAAACAGCTGGGAGACACAGCTGAAGCTGATTACACTGACGAGACAGGGAGAGCACAAAGCTGAACGCACTGACATAGGACGCAGACCTACAAAATAAAACAGGAAGCACACGACAGACAGAGACACAGACGCAGACTCATAAGCAGGCATAAAGACATCATGGACAGACAGAGAAGACTAAGCACAGGCAACCTAAACTAAACACGAGGGCAAGATAACGAAACCCAAACCAAAAATAATCATCATCATCATCATCACCAGATAGCTTAAAGAAACAGAATACAATCACAATCAAAACAGCATCACCCGAGAATAAGAACTAATCCATAATGCAGAGATAAACCAAAACCTAAGGAACTCAAAATGCTGGGTTGAACCGACCCAGGACCGTGACATTCTGTCTTTATGCTGTCAGCTGTTTCTTCTTCTCTCATTCTCTCCCCCTCTCTCTCCTGTTGCTACTTCAATCATGAAACTGATCAATTATCAGCTGATCGGCCTTTCTCTCTTGTTTGTTTATTGCCCACTTTGCGTCAGAAAGAGGAAACCAGCGGAGGTCGCGCTAAACAACAGCAGCATGTTTAAGCTTGATCAGCTGTTGTTACACTGATCTTGTAATGACCGTAAACAGGGAGCTAAAATTAATAAAAAAATGGATGGATATAAATAAATTATCATTAAATATAAGTAAAACTAAAGCAATGTTTTTTGGTAATTTAAAATATAATATAGAATTACCAATCATCATTGAAGGTGTACCAATTGCACTGGGCCCCGGTCCGGATGGGCCTGGGCCCCCCTTTCCCTGGCGGGTTGCAGAGTATGGGGGTGCCTACTGGGGTCAGCGGGGGAGCTGGCCCCAGGGAGGGGTCACTTGCCCCTCCCTTCCTTCCCTCCCCATCTCCAGCTGCCTCCCTCTTCCCGCTCCACCACAATCACCCACACATGCAGGGCCTTGGGGTAGGGGTGTGTCACCAGGGTGCAGAGGAGACATCCCCCCCCTCTGTCCCCTTCTGGCTGCCTCTGCCTCAATTTTATCCCACAACTTAGACATTCACATTACTCACACTCTCATTACACATACATATAGGATCTTGGGGGTGGGCACGCTACACGGATTCCAAATTACCATCAGGGTGTACACCTCACCCCTGGCGTCGTTGCCCACCTCTCAATTTTAAATACACGTAGACATTGAGGGCTAGCAGGAGGGGCTATACGCTTACCTGCTGCTCTGGCAGGTAGCTCCATGCCCTCCTGGGTTTTAAATGCACCTTAGAACACACATACATCAACACTACATAAGAGCGGGTGGAGGGAGGTTTGGAGTCTTCCTACACCCCCGTTCTCTGCGGCCTGCTGGAGCGGGGGGGCTAGGAGGAGGAGTTGGCCGTCCGACTGGGGTCTGGAATGTGGGGCCTCCCTGCTGCTGCGGAGTCGGGGCAGTCTGCTTCTCCCCACCGCAGGGAAAAGGGTAACATCACCTGGGTCTGGGCGCAGTTTCCCCCTCCAGGGGCAAGGGTACCTAGACCCGGGGCTTAGAGTACGCTTGGGGAGTGTGATTGTGTGTACAGCGTCTCTTTATGTCCGTCTCCACGTTGGGTGAGTGTTGAGTAATTGTATATGAGAGCATGAGGGTGGGAATAGATGTTTGTATTAGAGATGGACCGATCCGATATTACGTATCGGTATCGGTCCGATACTGACCTAAATTACTGGATCGGATATCGGCGAGAAATAAAAAATGTAATCCGATCCATTAAATATCAAAAAAACACCTCACAAAACTTGCGACACGGCGTAACTCGGCTCATAACCGTAGCACGTAGGAGCAGTGTGCTCACGTGATAGAGCGGCTGTGTGTATTTGTAGCCTGCTACCAAACCAGCATTTCATCTCCGAGGAAGTTATCCCAGAGAGAAGTAAAGCAAGTGTGTAAGTTCATCTCTGAATGTTTGTAAAGCGTTCCCATGTTAAGCTTAACAACCGATATATGGAGCGACTGACTCTCTCTCTCCCTCACCTTCCTGCGGCTACTTCAATCGTGAAACTGCTTAACGATCAGCTGATCGGCTTTTCTGTCGCGAGTCCGTCTCTCTTCTTTGTTTTTGGCCCACTTTGCACCAGAAAGAGGAAACCAGCGGCTGAACAACAGCAGCACGTTTAAGCTTGATAAGCTGTTGTTAGAATTTATTTAATATTACTTTCTACACCAGGATCCTTTTCTACGCAGCTGACGGCTGGTAACTGTGCAGGGGCGGATCTAGCAAAGTGTAGCCAGGGGGGCCGATAGGGCATGAACAGGGAAAAGGGGGCACAAAGACATACTTTTCTTTCTTATTCTCATTTAAAATGCCTAGCTTTTAATAAATAATTATCTGAATCTTACACCCAAAGTTTTAATCTGATTTAAAATGTATAGAAGTCCATTACTGTATATAGTAACTGTTAAGTCTAATATACCCTAGTAAGCAATAGTACTTTTTTCTTTGAGAAGGTACCATCTGTGAATTCTGCAATTCTGTTGAAGAAAGATGTTGAATCTATTTCATTATTCTTGAAAAATAATTTATTTCTGTGCATTTTTTTTTTCACCCTGCATCAAATTAAAGTTGATTACATCGATTAAGCATCATGAGGTGGAGGGTGGGGGGTGGTTCCCTATTTTTTTTTGCTGGGAGTTTGCAACCCTATTAGTTAGGTTGCTTAATATTTCTGCTAAGTACTCTTTAAAATACCAGAATAGGGAGGATTAAGTTTATTAGATTGATCAGTGTTCCTGAACTATGAAATATTTTGGGTGCAGTGTATTTTTTTACATACAGGTATAACAGAATAGCTTTAGTGTTGTTGTTTATTTAAACTTGAGTATGAACTTATACAAAATGCAGCAAGATATTAAAAAAACAGTTTTATTGATTAAAAAACACACTATATCGGATTCATATCGGTATCGGCAGATATCCAAATTTATGATATCGGTATCGGTATCGGACATAAAAAAGTGGTATCGTGCCATCTCTAGTTTGTATCTGTGTGTGCCTGTTTGTCTGTGTCTATATGTCAGGTTGGGTATCAGACGCCACCTCTCTGGGGACATCTCAGGCCCTCCAAGGTTTGGAGGCCCATCTCCCCCCACCACTCCCCCTGCCGGTGGCAGACGCCCTCAGACATCGGTGCGTTGGTGGTTCTTTGTGTCCGGGGGTGGGCGCCCAGGTACCCACCGGCTCACTCCTTGGCGGCTGCTTATCGGGGCCTGGAGCCTGGGGTTCGCTCGGGCCACTTCGGGGATGGGGTGCCCTCGGCCTCTCAGCCCGGGGCTCGGTCACTCAGGCACAGCTGGCTGCCGGCGGAGCTCACGGGCACGTCACTGCAACCCCCCCCGGCTTCTGCTCCGCGGCTGCTGAGTGACCCCTCATCTGGGACTCTCCTCAGCTCTTTCTGGGATAGTGGCGCGGCTGCCCCTCTGTTGGTCTTCCTTGGTCTCTTGTGTTCTGGGGGCCTCTGGATGTCTGGAGTTTTGATCTCCTCCATACCTGCTTCATGCCCTGGAGGACGGGGCAGTGGCCCCCCACACCCTCTAGCAGATCATTACATGAAGGAACCTTTTAAAAACAAGCGCGTTCATGCTCACAGGTGCACACACGGGTGATCACACACACAAACTACACCCTTTTTGGCTCCTACCTCAAAGCACACTGTGCGCTGTCGATCTTACGTGCTCCACAATAATGTTTAATATTTAGTATTTACTGTCATATTCCCATATATCATTGTGATGTTGTTTATTACTCTCGTTTTCTTCTGCTTGCTTTCTTTTTTTCTTTCTCAACAGGTGATCCAGGTGATCGATATATGTATTTTTTGTCTGCTTATTCTGTTGGTTTTTGGTTTTTGCCCTTCTCCCCCGTCCCTCTTCTCAGCTGTTTTTCTTTCCCTCTTTCTTTCTCCCCTTTCTTTCCACCAGTCAAGTCTGTCCCGTATTCAACAAGTGAAAATAAAATAAACAATAAAAGGTGAATCAAATGGACCATTACGGCAAGGCTGGGATGGTCCATTTGGTAAAGTAAATCCGTTGGGCATCTTTCTTCGCCTTTAGACAATAATTCTGATGGCAAAAGAACCAAACGGGACAGGTTAAAAAAAAAAATATAAAAAAAAAAAAAAAAAAAAAAAAAAAAGGTGTACCAATTGATAATGTGAGTGAAAACAAATTTTTGGGAGTCGTAATTGATAACAAAATTTCATGGAAACCCCACGTCAGACACATAAAAACCAAAATTTCCAGAAGCCTCGCAGTTTTGAACAAAGTGAAACCATACCTTGATAAAGATGCACTTCGTACTCTGTACTGTACCCTGGTTCTTCCATATTTCACATATTGTGTGGAAGTGTGGGGAAACACATATAAAAATACAACTAATCCATTAGTTACAGTACAGAAACGAGCACTGCGTATTATTCACAAGGCTGGTTATCTAGATCATACTCACAAACTCTTTCTTCAGGCAAAGTTACTTAAATTCCAGGATCTGGTTAATTACAATACAACCATAATCTTATACAAAGCTTTTAATAAACTTCTACCTGCAAATTTACAAACTATATTTGAAATTCGAGAAAGAGGTTATAATGTGAGAGGCTTCGGAAAATTCAAATTACCCAGAATTCGAACAACCCGTAAAGGTTTTTGTGTGTCTGTATGTGGTGTGAAAATCTGGAACAGTCTGAGTTTACAACTGAAACAATGCAAAAATATTCATAGATTTAAATTCCTCTACAAGCAGTTGGTCTGGTCACAGTATACTCAATAATGGTGTTAGTGTGCTCTGTAATGTCTGTTCTCTTACCATTGCTGGTATAGATTCAAAAAAAAAAAAAAAAAAAAAAAAAAAGGTGTGCGTGTATGTATGTATATATATATGTCCATGTGTGTGTAGATATATATGTATGTATGTATATGTATGATGCTTTGCAACGATGGGCGTAGCTGTGGGAAGCTTATTGTTTTTGTTGATGAGTGAGTATAGGGGTGGGATTTAATAAGTTTTCTTCGTCCCACTCCTTTTCAGGTAATTTTTGTTTGTTTTTTTTTGTTTTGTGCACTTTATGTTCAACATATGTATTTTGTGCCTGAAATGAACAAATAAATGAATGAATGAATGAATGAATTTATTTAATATTAATTTCTCGTATCAGCTGATGTTTGCTGGAGCCACAGCTGTAAAAGCTGCTGGTCATGATATCGGTTAGGTTATCTGGTGAGAGGGAAACATGAAGATGAAACCAGGAGATGTCCTTACTGAATCATCAGAGCTGAACAGGTGATGGAGAAACAGGTTTACCTTTTAGGTCACATGAATGAGTTGAAGGGAAGTTATGAACTGTTTCTGAGAGACAAATAACACCAGGATCCTTTTCTATGTAGCTGACAGCTGGTAACTGTGCAGGGGCGGGTCTAGCAAAGTTTTTGCCAGGGGGCCAGGTAGGGCATTAACAGGGAAAGGGGGGCACAAAGAAATACTTTTCTTTATTATTCTCATTTAAAATGTCTCGCTTTTCTGAATCTTACAACCAGTTTTTATCTGATGTAAAATGTATAGAAATCGTACATATATACCAACAAGACTGTACATCACTGTCACAACAGCGTTTGTTTTCATTCAAAGGCTTTATGGCTTTTCCTATAATACCTGCTTGGCCAGTGTCCTGCAGGTATTATATTAAATAATAATTCCCACTAATGGGTAAATACTCATGGCCACAGGTTCATGAGTGGGAACCCATTAGTTCCATTACCCAGTACCCATTACCCATTAGTGGGAACAGGTACGAGTGCAAATGATTATAAGACAGAAATAAAAACCAGGGACTTTTATCAAACTGAATAACAAATAAAACAAAAATCAAGATTGTCCACGTTCCCCAGAGTCCCTTTAAATGCATTTGTTTTAGTTTGCAACTTTAACTTCCAGGTTTTCCTGAGTTTAACAGAATCAGTTTGGTTGGACGAGGAGATGATTTGTCAGCATAAAAAAGTCTTGGCTTCTCTCTTTGAGTTTGTCTGTTCAGCTGTAACCAGTCGGGGTGAGTGATGCGATCCTACTACAAGGCAGATAAATCCCCGCAGTCTGAGTGTGTGTGCAGGTCTGGATCCTGGAGATCACGCTGGAAGGATCCATCTAGTGGAATCACTGGACTCTCTTCATGGAGCTCATGGCTCAGTAAAACAGCTGACAGAGACACGGAGCATCGTTGATCACATGAAACCGGAACTTGTGCGATTTTAGCGGCTTCTACCGAACATTCATCTGACTGTTAGGGGCCAGCTGATAAACTTCAACAGCTCCGACTCAAGGACAACTTTGATGGAGCTAAACTTCAGCAGACGAGACAGTTTCTGTCTCTAATCACGACCGTGTCAAGTTACTTGGAACAACACGACAAAGAACTTCCTCTAAATTTCCAAAATAAAGGCTCCTGAAGGATTTAGCAGGAAGTGCAGCAAATAACAGTTTCATTTTAGATTACCAATATGTATATCAAAACGGAAATAAAGAATAACTAAGTATTTAACCCAGCCTGTTTCCTGCATGGTTACAAGCTTTGTTCGTTATAATATAATGGCTGTAAGTCCTGCAGGTTCTTGAGATCAATCTGAAGAATTTTCCACTTCTGCTCTGTAAAAAAAGAGAAAATAATTTCTAAAGCAGAATTATGCTGGATTTTTGGGACTTTTATTAAAAAAAATTGCTTGATGAAACAAATATATGTAGGAAACTCAGAAACAGACAAAAAGTCAGTTATTAAGTACTTTTGAAATTAAAATCTTAAACTGACACACAGCAAAAGAACACCCAGGGGATGAAAGCATACGAACACACAGAAAAACAATATTTTTCTTTAAATAAAAAGTTTTACTGGTTCAAGATATTAATTTACAAAACAGATTTTATCACAAGTGAATTTTAAGCTTTCACATACACAGACAAAGTAAAAGGACAAAATTGAAACAACTACAAACAATCATGAGCAGAGGCCTGTCATGTCAGCTGTCATCTGGTTGTAGAACTGAAGAAGCCTCTCGGATGAGACATGAACCATTATCACCAAACTTAAACAAGTCCAATTGCTTTCTTTCAGAGCTCCTTAGATTATAATGACCTGCATGACTGAGAAGCTACACAGACGTGTGAATGGTTGTCTGTCTCTCTGTGTTATCCCTGCGACAGGCTGGTCACCTGTCCAGGTTGTGCTCTGCCTCACACTTTATGGCAGCCGAGAAAAAGGCTCCAGCCCTCTTGCGACCCTGATTTAGTTAAGTTGAAGGGAATGAATGGAGAAAATGTCTAAGACTTTTCTTTTAAATTGTGCATCATAACTTCAATCTGGTGTTCAGACCTTCATCCAGTCACTACTGAAACTCGAGCACTTGAGCACTGTAATGCTGTAAAGTTAAATATTAATAATTGTAGGTATTTCTAAAGTTTTTTTTACATTAGTCTTTTTATTGTGTTTGTTTCAGTCTGACTGATGACAACAGTAACAGGTGACACAGAAGTTTATCTGAGTTCCAGTGGTTTGATTAAAAGACACACTAACATAAAATAGATGAAGTTTGCCACCTGGAGCCTTTTTGCTGACTGCATTTAAGGATCTTGCTCCAGGAACAGCCTGTCAGTCATACCATCATGCCATCTGTTAAACTAAATTAAAAGTAGCTGTAATAAAAACAACTTTCAGTGTAACTGTTTGACAGCAAGTTGTAAAGATGATCATAAACAGAAAAATATACTGTTGTATGGATTCTGTTCATCTGTTAGCCACCAAGGTTCCATCAGCAGCATCACTACTGATGTTTTTGGACAGATGAGGAGGTGAAGCATCTGTGGTGTGGTCGGCAGGGCTGGCATGGACCTGGGGATGAAGTACAAACATAAATTGCATTACCACAGGGGGCGCTGTTGGTGGCACGATAGTGGGAGAAATCCACTTCAGTGTAATCAGCTGCATTCATGTCATCTTCAGTCCTAAAGGAATCAAACTTCAGTCTCTTAAAATATGATGCAAATGAATAAAATGTATACAGATACACTCTGAGAGAAGATAAAATATGTGTACAAGAAAAATTTATGTATGAAATCTTAAAAAACAGTTGCCCTCAGCTTGTTATTAAATAAAGAGTGAACATAATAACTAAAATATCTGTTAAACAAATGCAAAAACATAATTATTAAAGAGCAGCATGTTTAAGAATTAATACTGGCAATCGTATAGAATATCTATCAATGATAACTGATAAATCACTTTAATGCACAAACTGTGATCTAAATCCTAGTTTCTGACCTCAGAGCTTAAAATCAGACCACAGTTTTACTTACTTTGTTCTGAGGAGAGGTGGAGAGGCTGTGGAGGTCTATTGTTTTCATCTCCATGTGGTTGGAGGCTTTTGGTGTAGCATCTGTTGAAAACACTCCTGCAGGAGGTGAGCTGCTCTGTCTGTCCTCCTCTCTGATCTCTTCATATACGTTGTTGCCCTGCAGAAAAACAAACCAGCTGACTGATACAATTCAAGCTGTGATGAAGCTCAGGTGTCTCCCAATTCCTAAAACTCACCTGTGTGATGTCAGCATGCTCAGATTCCACAGGAGGTCCTGAAAAACATCAGAAGATAAACATCTGTCTTTAACCTGAGGAACTACATCTGAAGAACTGAAAGGATCAGACAAACAAGACCAACCAGGGATTAAAGCTAAAGAAAATGGAGCATGCCTATCAATAATGATAACTTGCTTCAACCCGTCTTTTTATTAGACTAATGAAAAACTGATGGTGTTGACAAAGAGGGAGGGGCAGACTGAACCTTAAGGTTACTTAATTCTAAATTTGGACTCAGCAGTCCATCTGAATCTGTCACATCTGTCTGTGCCTTAGACGTGCAGATGTTGTGTAAGTTCTTTGTCATTTTCTTTGTCATGAAAAAATCACAAGCCAAAGTTCAAATCTTTTTATTTTCCTTTCTCAAACTTTTAGTGGCAGGTAACCTTTATTCTTTATTTATTTTGAAAATGTAAGGACACTTGATAGTTGTCTTGGTTATCTGTAGTGTTTTGTAAAGAAGAGCAAAAACTATCAGTCTTCACAGCAGACAACTCTGAGCATGTTGAGCATGTTTAAACTGTAAATAAAATCAATGCAATGATTCACAAAAATAATTGAAAAATATAGAAAATAGAAAAAAATCACTTTTTAAAAATGAGACATTTTTATTTTAAAGTGTCATTAAACACAGTAGCTCATTTTGAATTTGATGTCAGAAAAATGCCTCAAAAAGTTGGTATGAGGGCAACAAAAGGCTTGGACAATAAGCAGTACTGAACATAAACAGCTGGAAAAATAACTCATTTGTAACAGGTCAGTAACATGACTCGGTATAAAAAGAGCATCTTAAAGAGGTGAAGTTTCAAAGAAGTAAAAGAGTCTTCTCTCAGCTAAAGATCAGTTTACATGGACTGAAGCAAAGTAAATGGTAAAATGGCCTGTATTTATATAGCGCCTTAACAGTCCCTAAGGACCCCAAAGCGCTTTACATATCCAGTCATCCACCCATTCACACACTGGTGATGGCAAGCTACATTGTAGCCACAGCCACCCTGAGGCGCACTGACAGAGGCGAGGCTGCCGAACACTGGCGCCAACGGGCCCTCTGACCACCACCAGTAGGCAACGGGTGAAATGTCTTGCCCAAGGACACAACGACCGAGACTGTCCAAGCCAGGGCTCGAACCGGCAACCTTCCAATTACAAGGCGAACTCCGAACTCTTGAGCCACGATCGCCCCACATGATTATGACACCTCTGTCAGTGCGCTCCAGGGTGGCTGTGGCTACAACGTAGCTTGCCATCACCAGTGTGTGAATGTGTGTGTGAATGGGTGAATGACTGGATATGTAAAGTGCTTTGGGGTCCTTAGGGACCAAAGTGGAAAACTGTTCTGTGCTGAGATGAACTGACAGCTGAAATTCTCTTGGATGTTGCATCTGCTGGACTAAAGAGAAGGACTATCCCGTTTATTGTCAGTTCTCAGGTCAAAAGTCTGCATCTCTGATGGTACGGGGATGCATGAGTATCTGTGGAATTGGAAGCTTAAATACCTGAAAAGTGTTTAAGGTTTTAAAAGGTTTAATGGGATGAATCTTCTAAAAACTTAAAAACACCATCGTGTGTTTCCTGTAGCCTCACCTCTGGGTTTAGCGGTCCTCCTCCTCATGTAGAAAATCAACAGAGTTGCTAAAAAGACGGTGATGATAACGACCAGAATCAGACGCACATAAATCAGCACATCTGCAGGAGTTTAATAGAGAAGATTTCTGAAGTATAACATGTATCTTTGGACAGAACACAGTTACTCAGACATTTGTGTGACAAACTGTTTCTCAAGCATGACAGAAAAACCAGAAGAAATGAGTTAAATTTCCTTCTGCATGAACTTATATAATGAAGTAGTTACTCAGAAGCATAGAAAGTATTTATAGTTTCACCAAGTTTTCTGTATTAAGTACCTGCTGTTGTACTTTGTGCTAAAACTTGAGCAGCTCCTCATTCTGCTTCAAACACTCAGTAACAACTACAGCTCCCACAATGCTTTACTCTGTCTGCGTCTGTTACACTGACAGTTGACTAATCACAGTCTATATCTGTCATCTAGCACAGATCTCATGTAGTGCTGCTCTGAGGAAGTCAGCCATGTTCTCTCTCAGCTGCTGACCTGCTGTGGTGGAAACTTATTTATTTAGCTGTTGTGCTTTTTACTGAACTAAACTCACTAAAATGATCAAACTGATCATTTTAGTGAGTTTCAAACTTCACAAAACAGAATTAAAATTTGAGGTACACATGAATTTTGATAAGACAGAAAGAAGTAAAATCCAAAAATATAATGTGAGATTTTTACTGCTTTCCCTTTATTTCTATTTTAATTCCAATACTTTTGTATGTTTACTTTGTTTTACAGTGTTTCTGTTTTACACAGCTCTTAATGTGTCATTCTTGTTTAGTTCTCTGATAAAGACACTCAGACAGTAATGGATCAACACCGCATGTAAATCTGCACACATATAAAAATATATAACGTACCTGAACTTCCAGATGAGGTTGATGAAGATGTGGAGCTTCCTGAAACCATCAGAGTCATAATAAGACCACTTGAAGCAGTTTATATATCTGCATGTGACTGACGTGGTTATGGGCTGTTTGACAGCAGAACTGATGAAACTTGATGTTTCAGATAAATATAACATCTGTAGGTGATTTGAAAGAAAAGTAGCTGCCTTTGAGACGGGAAACTTCTGTCACACCTTCAAAGACAAACACGACTGTTAGCAGAAACTCACCTGCTGTGACAATCAGCTCAAAATCATCCTTCCCATCTGGACTCCAGCCTTTGTCCAAAGAGCACCTGTACCATCCTGAGTCAGACTGTTTCAGCTGTGTGATGCTCACATACAGAGTAGGATATGAGGTAATACTTTTTTCTACATATTTAATGCTGTATCTGCCGTTCTGAGCTGCATCATCAAATGTTTCAACAAGAATGTTTCCATTTTCACATTTTTCCTTACAGAACAGTTTCCTGCTTCGAGAGAAATAAAAGCTGCATTTAACTGTGATGTTTCCTCCTTCCTCTGCTCTGTGGGTCCAAGTTTGTGCTTTGACCAAACCAGTGTTTCCATCCTGAAGTGCTGCTGAAAGGATGAACAATCATTAGTTACAATCTTAACATAGATTAAATGTTACAGGTGATTATTAATTTTAACCGATCACAGAAGTTCAGTTAACTTTATTTTTCTGTTTGTATTTGAGTTTGTCACTGATCACTGTGCTGTTGCTCTTCAGCTCATTAAAAGGTGAAATTGAAACACAGAGTGTTTTTAATCAGCTCTACTATTGTAAGTTTTGCTTTCAAAGAAGAGTAGAGGAAAAGGACTTGATTACAGGTTCAGCGTACAATAACAAGCTACAAATGAAAATAAAATGGAGACAAATAAGACTTAGAAGAGAGAAAGTGACAGAAACAAGAAGAGAATTTACTCACTGAGGAAGATGAAGCAGACCAAAGTGTGTTTCATCTCAGAGCTCTGATGGTTTAATGCTGCTTCTCTTCTTCTTCACTTCAAACCAGGAACTTCTTACTTCTTATAATGATGAGGTCACACCGACCCCGCTCCACACCGACCCCCCTCCACACACACACACACACACACACGCACACACACACACACACACACACACACACACACACAAACCTGCTCTGTAACCAGTCGGGGTGAATGATGTGATCTGTGAGGTGGAGCATTTTTATAAATCTTACTTTATGTGGATTTTTGTCATTTTGCCTGCAGCTTGATGAGCAGTGATGAAGCCTCAAAGAAGGCGTGCAGGCCACTCTTACCGTTGCTCATAGTTTGATTCTGCATGTACACATAGTTAGATTTCACACATCTTTGAAGCTTATGAATCTTATGGTTTTGCCCATATCAGGAGTATAAACCTGCATACACATATTTGGCCACGCTAGTTTTTTTTGTGCAGACCAGAGTGCAAGGCAGTATAGAAATGGGGAAATGAAGTCTGGGTCAAGGTCAGATTGAGCACAGAGACGGGGACGTGTAACCAGGGTAAAAGTCATCATACAGAAATAGCAGAGGCAGGTTGCTAACCCAGATGTCACCTGTTGTTACCTGAGGCAAAGAGGTTTGCAAAGAGGTTGTGACCATCCTGTCCACCAACGAGGGAAGGCCAAGTCTAAACCACAGCTTCTCCCCAACAGTTTTGACCAATCAGATAGAAGCACAATTCCATATATAATCGTGTGTAATGTTAAGTGAGGGTCATTTTCTTTCAGCTGTTGGCTACAGCTAACTGTTTGCGAACTGTAGCTTTTTGACTGAAGGAGAATCCACATACATGTTTTGTACATGGATTGTGCAAAACATGTACAAATCATGCTTGTGAGTCCTCAAAGTTACACACCAATCACTGTGGACTACCTTACTTTTCACTTGTGGATCATATCGTACACATTTGCAAACCTTTCATGCAACTTTCAATCCATATTCAGGCTACATCAGCTAACATGTCTGACACCATTTAGATGTAATGGGGAAGGCTTTAGGACCCAGGGGACCCAATGGAGGATATAAAAGAGGAAGTAGCAGCAGGTGCTCTTCATTCCCACTGACGAGCGGCTGTGAACAATGGTTGTGTGAGTAGGTGAAGAGCCTGAGAAGTTTTAATTGTCTGCTACACAAACAGTTGTTTTAAACCTCTACAGCAGAGGTTCGAGGTACAGGCTGTTTTTCTTTTAGTTCTTTTTTTACATTTGTCGAAATGTATTTGATGTTTATTGTATTTTATGTTTTTAGTAGTGATTTTTAGAAGACAAGCCAAGATAAGCCAGGTGTGCAGCAAACACAGTTGTCTGCTGGAGGTATGTTAACTTAATATATTTGACATTAAAAAAAGTATATTTATGCACTATAATCTAATTTATATTGTATTGCCTCCTGCAGGACAGGCTGCACATGTGAATTTGTCACTGTTTTTTCCTCCTCCTCTTTTTGTTGCGTTTTTTTTGGTTTTAGTAGGGTCACCTTTTAAAACTGTTTTTTATGCCGGGTTTGTTTTTATTTTCAATGGGCTGGTGCAATATTAGTCGGGCAACATGCAATCCCTGAGCTGGGCTCTTACCTTAGGGGAATTAGGTCTTTTAGAGGTGCTCCGTGTGGATTTGCTGTGAACAAGTTTTATTAAGAGTGATTTTAGTGCCACCAATTATTGCCTGGACTAAAACACTTAGTGCATGCGATAAGTGTTCTGTTGGGCTCGTATTTGTTTGGGGTGGATTTCTTTCTTTTAAAGTAACGAGCATCTGGGACCACCGGGGTAGAGCAAGCCCTCAGGTGATAGCTGCATTGCTGGCAGGTTGCACCAATAAAACTATACTGCAGTCGTTAGTGACTTTTTCTCTATTTTGATGTTTTAGGCCTTTTACAAACCCCTTGTGTTCTTTTAAAATAATAAATTTTGACATATTTGACTGATATTGACCCTCTTGTCCCGTTTATTCTGGGCTCGTTCCTGTAAGAGCTTTGGGCCTGAAAGTTTGCACAAGTCGTATAGAGGCCCTTAGCGAACACTCGGTGGCTTTTACTCGCTACATGGAGAACAAATTTGGAAAAAAAAAAAGCAGACACTTTATAAGTCACAGTAATGCCCCCTATTAACAGTCAATCGCAAAGATGTTGCCCGGCAGACTCCCCCGGCACACCATTGCCTGCCGGCAGAGACACTGCAGACATCCTGGAGTCAATTGCGAGGTTGTCCCAGGTGGAGATTTTACACCGGGAATTTAAATCTCTGAGATAATCCCTGGAATTCAGCCAGCAGCAGGTGGAAATGCCTGCTGCTCAAAACGCCACGCTACGGGACTCAGTCAAATCTCTTACTGAGAATGTGACCCAGGTAAACATAGAAAATAAAAAATATAAGACTGTTATCGATCTATCGAGCCTGTAGCATGAGAGATAATCTTGTGTTTTCACCGATGCCGAAGCAACGGTGAAAAGCTTAATTAAAACCCACCTGAAGCTGCCGGAGGACACTGTGAAGAACATCGCTTTTGAAAGAGTGCATGGTATCGGGGCCATGAGGTCAGGGACCGGGAGACCACATCCTATTGTGGCCAAATTTGAACGGACTTCAGCGTGAACGATCAGTTCCCAAAAGAGATCCTGGAACGACGCAAGGTCCTGTTCCCAGTCCGACGTAGCTTCATCCAGAAAGGCTCCTGTGCTGTCATTGCCATGGACCGGCTCTGCGTGGACAGACAGCTCTACCGCGACCCCGGCATCAGTCCGTGGTTGTATTGACTTCACACCAGATAAGAAGCAGCTACACTCACTTATCCACTCACATTCTCTTGCATTAACATCTGTTTAACCTATCAATATCAGTTTGCTAATTCAGTATGATGTCATAGCAGATATAACACCGTCAATGCCTTAATTGGAATGTTTTTTTTTCTTTTTTTGTCGCTCACCCTTCTCCTTGGTTCCTTTCCTTCTCTTTTCTTTCACTGCTTTGAGCACCTGCTCCCCTACTCATCCACAAACAACACCCTCTATTTCTACACATTCGCACAGCATGATCACACACACACACGCTCGGCAGCACATTTACAACAGCCTCACAGCGCACACAGATTTAGAATACGCACACACTCATGCCATGCTTGCTCATATTAGTTAATATGCACACACATAGTCAGACTTATGGAGCATCTCGCCACACATTTTTCTTTTCTCTACTTACAAACAAGTGATGTGTTTCCATTTTTCTTTCACAAATGTGGGGATTAAATTGTGTTAAAATGTACAAAACAGTGATGTCATGTTTTGTGACGAGGACCCAGACACAGAGAGACTTGATGAATTTAAGAATCTTATGATCTAATAAAGAAATTTGCAGACTTGCACAGAGATGGTAAAATTATAATGACTGATAATGGAGATGAAGACAACAGACGAGGAGGACAGGGAGGAACAGGGGTTTAAATGCACCAAGGAGACAGTCAGAGAGAACTCGGGACAACTGGAGACATTTAAGGGACTGACAGAGACAGGAAAGAAGTCTCATGACGAGTAAAGTTTATCTTGCCTGGCTGGGCAGCTCTCTGGGTGCTCAGCACCCTCAAAGCTCTGATCCTAGAATAGCTCCTGCTTAACAAAAAGCTATGTATTGTAAGTATATATGGCCCAAATGTTGATGACCTCTCATTCTTCCATGGTTTTTTTTTTAGTGCACTCTCTGAACACCTAGATTGCACACTTGTTCTTGGGGGCGACCTTAGCCTTGGACTAAAAGCACTGACTGACAGGAAGCACCATGTCCTCCCGTGTTTTAAATGCACTTCAGAACAGCATGCAGCAGCACTACATATGAGCAGGTGGAGGGAGGTATGGGGTCTTGACACATCCCTTTTCTCTTATAGCCATCAGGACGGAGGGGCTGGGAGGAGGAGTTGGCTGTCCGGTTGGGGTCTGGGATGCGGGGCCACCCTGCTACTGCGGAGCCAGGGGCGGTCTGCTTGTCTCCACCCCAGGGGAAAGGGTAACATCACCTGGGTCTAGGTGCAATTTCCTCCTCTGGGGGCGAGGGCACCTGGACCTGGGGTATAGAGTATGTTTGGGGAGTGTGAGTGTGTGTACAGTGTCCATTTCTGTTTGTCTCCACGTTGGGCGAGCACCGAGTATGCGTATATGTGTGCATGAGGGTGGGAATGCACGTTAGTATCTGTGTGTGCCTGTTTGTCTGTGTCTATACTTCAGGTCAGGTCTTAGACTGCACCTCTCTGGGAACATCTCAGGCCCTCCAAAGTATGGAGGCCTATCTCCCCTCACCACACTCCCTGCCGGTGGCTGATGCCCTCAGGCGTCAGTGTGTTGGTGATGCTTGGTGTCCTGGGGTGGGCGCTCAGGTATGTACCGGCTCACTCCCAGGGGCTGCTTGGCAGGACCTGGGTCAGTCTTCGGTCCACTCTGGCGCAGCTGGCTGCCGGCAGAGCCCGCAGGCACGTCACTGCAGCCACCTCTGGCTTTTGCTCCGTGGCTGCTTGGTGAAACCTCGTCTGGGGCTCTCCTCTGATGGTCCTCCTTGGGTTCTCGCACTCTGGGGGCCTCTGTGTGCTGCACACCAACATTCAATATTTAATATTTACTGTTCTTTAGACTTAGCTAGATTATTGCGATGGTCTTGTGCTTATTATGTTGCTCTCTTTTTTGCTGGTTTTCTTTTTTTTTTCTCTCCATAGTTGATCCAGGTGATTTTTTTTTTTTTTTTTTCTAAATGCCCTCTTCCACTGTCCCTCTTCCACTGTCTTTCTTTCTTTCTTTCTTTCTTTCTTTCTTTCTTTCTCCCTTTTCTATCCCCCATTCATGTCTGTCCCGTCTGTAACAACTGAAAATAAAATGAAATAAATAAATAATAATAATTAAGGTGGATCAAATGGACCAATACGGCAAGGCTGTGATGATCCACTTGGTAAGTAAATCCATTGAACCAAATGGGACAGGCACAAAAATAAATAAATAAATAATTGATTCAAGATATTAATTTACAAAACAGATTTTATTATAAGTGAATTTTAAGCTTTTATAGACACAAAGATTATAAAAGGACAAAATTGATAACAACTACAAACAATCATGAGCACAGGCCTGTCATGTAGGCTGTTATTCACATCATATTGACTTTACTGGATCAAATATATCTTATAGGACAACCCCATTAAGCGACAACACCCACTAGGGTTTAAATACCTGGGACTCTTCACCATCTGGGCCCTGTTTCAGAAAGCCGGTTTAGTGCAAACTCTGAGTAAGTATACCCTGAGTTAACGAAAACTCTGGGTTTTCGGTTTCACAAAGCGAGTTTAGATTAATTCTGAGTGAGTTACTATGACGACACACTCCGTGAAGCTAACCTGCCCCCTAGCAGGTTTACTTCAACTAACCCTGACCTTCTCCGCCTCTTTGTCGGAAACCTGACAGTAGGAAGTGTCAGACATGGCGTGCCCCTTCCTTGAAGAGCCAGTAGCTGTTGAAGCCCAAATTCTCCGCAGAGCTCTCCGCCGGGAGAGAGTGATTAGAGCGCGTTTGGACATTTTATCATGTCCTGATGATTTTCTGTGTGAACGTTACCGTTTTTCAGCACAATCGATAATTTATTTGAATAACATCCTCAGGCCTTATATTGCTCATGTGACACATCGCGGACATTCTCTCCGTTCTGTACATATTATTTGTATTGCACTTCGTTTTTTTGCAAACGGGAGCTTTCTGTATAATATTGGTGACGCTGAGCACGTTTCCAAGGCTACCGTCTGTCGGGCAGTCAGGAATGTTACAGTTGCACTGAAACGTCTCCTGTACTCGTTTGTGGTGTTCCCCGGTCATAGACCCACAAGATTTACCAAAGAGGGATTCCACAAAATTGCAGGTATCAGGATGAACAAAACTTAATTCATGATGTGGTGATACTTGAACTACTACTTAGATTTTACATTTATTTTCAGGGTTCCCAGGCGTGATTGGCTGTGTAGATGGCACTCACATTCCATTCTGCTGCTTGAAGTGTTCCATTTCCAAAAAGCATTTTTTTATTTTCTTGATCAAATAGGTCTTGTACAGCTGCTGTACAGGGAGCTATTGAAACACAGAAAATAGCATTGACATTCATAGTACATGCCTACTTAGGTTGGTTGTAAATCAGTGCTGAACATCTTACTGAGGAAAGGTTTGTTGGAGAAGTGGCTGGACCCTCTTCCTCTACATTTTTTATATTTCATTTTTACTTGCTGCCAGGAACGTTTGGGGCCTGTTGGGTTGCACCTGCGCTCACATCACATCACAAAATAAAATATATAAAATAAAAAATAAAATGAAATATAATAAAATAACGTGTTAAATGGGTGGAAATCCCTAGATCAATGTTTAAATTAACACTCACGCATTGACTCTGTCGGCTATGTATTGCCATGCATGCTCCCTTTCTTTTGCAGCTGAGGCTGTGTTACTTTTTTTCCCGCAAAATTTGCATGTTATCGGCATATGCTGCCATCAGAATTTCGGCCTCAAGCGCTGTAAAATACATTGGCCGCGCCTTCTTTCCCTCCGTCTCCATGGTGACTCGCTTAATCTGTGCTCCACTAATCAGGGCTTTATGCGCGCGCTTAACTTGGGGTTAAAGCAACTCCGCGTTGATTGAACTAATTGTTATCAGCCTTTCTGAAACCGAATATTCCGAGTTGGACAGTTCGGGGTTACTCAACCCTGAGTATCATTTTTAACTCTGAGTTTTCTAAACCGGCTTTCTGAAACAGGGCCCTGGTTGTAGAACTGAAGAAATCTCTCAGATGAGAGATGAACCATCGTCACCAAACTTAAACAAGTCCAGCTGCTTTCTTTCTGAGCTCCTTAGATTATAATGACCTGGATGACTGAAGCTACACAGACGTGTGAATGGTTGTCTGTCTCTCTGTGTTATCCCTGCGACAGGCTGGTGACCTGTCCAGGTTGTGCTCTGCCTCTCGCCTTCATGGCAGTTAAGAAAAAGGCTCCAGCCCTCTTGTTAAGTGGAAGGGAATGGATGGATAAAATGTTTAAGACCTTTCTTTCAAATTGTGCATCATAACTTCAATCTGGTGTTCAGACCTTCATCCGGTCTCTGTTGAAACTCGAGCACTTGAGTACTGTAATGCTGTAAAGTTAAGTATTAATAATTTTAGGTATTTTTAAAGTTTTTTTACATTAGAATTTTTTTTTGTCTTTTTGTTGTGTTTGTTTCAGTCTGACTGATGACAACAGTAACAGGTGACACAGAAGTTTATCTGAGTTCCAGTGGTTTGATTAAAATACACACTAATATAAAATAGATGAAGTTTGCCACCTGGAGCCTTTTTGCTGACTGCATTTAAGGATCTTGCTCCAGGAACAGCCTGTCAGTCATACCATCATGCCATCTGTTAAACTAAATTAAAAGTAGCTGTAATAAAAACAACTTTCAGTGTAACTGTTTGACAGCAAGTTGTAAAGATGGTCATAAACAGAAAAATATACTGTTGTATGGATTCTGTTCATCTGTTAGCCACCGAGGTTCCATCAGCAGCATCACTGATGTTTTTGGACAGATGAGGAGGTGAAGCATCTGTGGTGTGGTCGGCAGGGCTGGCATGGACCTGGGGATGAAGTACAAACATAAATTGCATTACCACAGGGGGCGCTGTTGGTGGCACGATAGTGGGAGAAATCCACTTCAGTGTAATCAGCTGCATTCATGTCATCTTCAGTCCTAAAGGAATCAAACTTCAATCTCTTAAAATATGATGTAAATTAATAAAATGTATACAGATACACTCTGAGAGAAGATAAAATATGTGTACAAGAAATATTTATGTATGAAATCTTAAAAATAACCAAACAGTTGCCCTCAGCTTTTTAATAAATTAAGAGTTAACATAATAACTAAAACATCTGTAAAAATAAATATCTGTAAATAAAAGCAAAATTTTTTTAAAAATCAATAGCATAGTGGTCTTTAATCAACGGTCATGAGAATCTGCATAATCATGATGAAGGAACTGACCTCCCAGCCCATTGTTCCTTCAGTGGGCTGGTTTCAGTCATTATGCAAATGTACTGTTTATAAGATTTGGGGAAACCTGCAGTCAGCTGAGACTGAAGAAGTCACTTGGATGAGTGATGAAACGTTTTTCCCACTGAAAACGCTACGTCCAGATGAACAGAATCAACTTGGAGATTTACTTACCTGGATGATTGAGAATGCATCAAGCAATCAATAGCAGCATTTTAAGCATTAATACTGGCAATGGCATAAAATATCTATCAAGGATAACTGATAAATTACTTTAATGCACAAACTGTGATCTAAATCCAAGTTTCTGACCTCAGAGCTTAAAATCAGACCACAGTTTTACTTTGTTCTGAGAAGAGGTGGAGAGGCTGTGGAGGTCTATTGTTTTCATCTCCATCTGGTTGGAGGCTTTTGGTGTAGCATCTGTTGAAAACACTCCTGCAGGAGGTGAGCTGCTCTGTCTGTCCTCCTCTCTGATCTCTTCATATACGTTGTTGCCCTGCAGAAAAACAAACCAGCTGACTGATACAATTCAAGCTGTGATGAAGCTCAGGTGTCTCCCAGTTCCTAAAACTCACCTGTGTGATGTCAGCACGCTCAGATTCCACAGGAGGTCCTGAAAAACATGCAGATCAGAAGATAAACATCTGTCTTTAACCAGAGGAACTACATCTGAAGAACTGAAAGGATCAGACAAAGAGGACCAACGAGGGATTAAAACTAAAGAAAATGGAGCATGCCTGTCAATAATGACAATTCAACAAGTCATTGTTCTTAGTTTCTAATGAAGAACTGACTTTGTTGACAAAGAGGGAAGGACAGACTGATTAGACTGGAGAGACTGTTTTAAATTCTATTTTCAATTTGGTTTGCAAACGCAATATCAATAATGTTGGTCATGTGTAAATTCAAAATAAAAACAATGCAATGATTTGCAAAACTCTTAAACTGATATTTTATTCATTAGAAAATAGAAAAAAATTACTTTTTAAAAAATTAGACATTTTATTTTTGCAATGTCATGAAAGTTCATTTTGAGTTTGGTGTCAGAAAACTGTCTCAAAAAAGTTGGTATGAGGGCAACAAAACAGTAAAATTGCAAAGACTTTGAATATTTCATTGTCTACGATTTCAACAATGTGGAGAAATCTCTGTCCATGAGAAAGCTGAATATCAGTACTGGATGCCTTGATGATCTCATGAGTTCAGGAGGAACTGCAAAAAACCAGGAATGATTCTGTCATAGAAATCACAGCATGGGCTCAGGAACATCTCCAGAAACCACTGTCTGCAGACACAGTTCATCGTGCCACCCACAAATGCAGGTTAAAAGTCCATCGTGCAAAGAAGAAGTCGAATGTGAACATTATCCAGAAACGCAGCCGTCTTCTCTCGGCTAAAGAGTTAAATGGACTGAAGCAAAGTGGAAAACTGTTCTGTGGTGAAATGAATTGAAAGCTGATATTCTCTTCAATGGTGCATCCACTGGACTCATCTGCACCTCTGATGGTACGGGGGTGCATCAGTATCTGTGGAATTAGAAGCTTAAACACCTGAAAAGGCGCCATCAATGCTGGAAGGTGTGTGCAGGTTTTACAGCAACATATGCTCCCATCCAGACGTCTTTTTAAGGGAAGGTCTTATATATAGGTATATTTCATCAAAATAATATTAAACTGCATTCTGTATCTACTACAACAGCCTGGCTTCACTGCCAGCAGTCCAGACCTTTGACCAGCTGAAGACATTTGGAGCATCATGAAACCAAAAACATGACAGAGAAGACCCAGGACTGCTGAGCAGCTCGAATCCTCTAACAGACAAGAACAGGACGACATTCCTAACAGCTAGTCTCCTCAGTCTCCAGATGTTTACAGATGTTGTTAAAAGACGAGGAGACGCTGCACGGTGCGCCAACAAATTCAGAATGAGCTAACAGTTTTCTGAAAATGGTACATTTTCTCAGTTTAAACATTTGATGTAATTTATGTGTTCTATTTGAAGTTTGTGTTTAAAATCTGATGAACTTTATCAGTGTTGTCAGGACATTAATATTTTCTGGACAGAAATCAGTTCCTTATGATATGTATTTCTAAATTTTACTGTTTAATGAGATGAGTCATCTAAATAATTAGAAACACCATCGTGTGTGTTTCCTGTAGCGTCACCTCTGGGTTTAGCGGTCCTCCTCCTCATGTAGAAAATCAACAAAGTTGCTGAAAAGACGGTGATGATAACGACCAGAATCAGACGCACATAAATCAGAACATCTGCAGGAGTTTAACAGAGAAGATTTCTTTTACTCACAGTGTAAACATGTGGCCTCCAGGTCTGTTCATTTAGCAGTAAAGTTGTGCACATACAGAGTAACAAGTTGTGCTGCAGAAGGCAGAAATGTGAAAAAGCTCTGAAACCAAACAGTGACTAATCACAGTCTATATCTGTCATCTAGCACAGATCTCATGTAGTGCTGCTCTGAGGAAGTCAGCCATGTTCTCTGTCAGCTGCTGACCTGCTGTGGTGGAAACTTATTTTTCATTTATTTCTACAGTTTTTCTGTTTCACTTCACTAAAAGATCAGAGTGATTCTTCCACAGCTCTTATTGTGTCATTCTTGTGTCGTTCACTCATTAATAGATCACATGTAAATCTGCACACATATAAAAATCTATAACGTACCTGAACTTCCAGATGAGGTTGATGAAGCTGTGAACAATGAAACCATCAGAGTCATAATAAGACCACTTGAAGCAGTTTATATATCTGCATGTGACTGACGTGGTTATGGGCTGTTTGACAGCAGAACTGATGAAACTTGATGTTTCAGATAAATATAACATCTGTAGGTGATTTGAAAGAAAAGTAGCTGCCTTTGAGACGGGAAACTTCTGTCACACCTTCAGAGACAAACACGACTGTTAGCAGAAACTCACCTTCTGTGACAATCAGCTCAAAATCATCGTTTCCATCTGTCCACAAGACTCTATCCAAAGAGCACCTGTACCATCCTGAGTCAGACTGTTTCAGCTGTGTGATGCTCACATACAGAGTATATGAGAAAAAGCCTTTGTTTTCATATTTAATGCTGTATCTGCCGTTCTGAGCTGCATCATCAGCTGTTTCAACAAGAATGTTTCCTTTTTCACATTTTTCCTTACAGAACAGTTTCCTGCTTCCTGAGGAATAAAAGCTGCATTTAACTGTGATGTTTCCTCCTTCCTCTGCTCTGTGGGTGAGAGTTTGTGCTTTGACCAAACCAGTGTTTCCATCCTGAAGTGCTGCTGAAAGGATGAACAATCATTAGTTACAATCTTACTGTAGATTAAATGTGACAGGTGATTATTAATTTGAACTGATCACAGAAGTTCAGTTAACTTCATTTTTCTGTTTTTATTTGCAAACAGCAAACTTCCTGTTTTATACACGAACACAAAGCATCTGATGTGGAAGATTCAGAGTTTAAGGATTGTGAAAAAGATACAAAAATGAGTTTTGACTTTTATTTTTATTTGCTGACATCATCATTATCATCATCATCATCATTAGCTGTTTCAATGTTTGCATGTGAAGTGAGCGTTTTAGATTACCTGTAATTTGAAAATTTTGTCGTTTAACGAAGAGTAGAGGGAGAGTATTTGATTATAGATTCAATGTGCAATAAAAAGTAAAAATTTCTGGGGACCAAAGCATAGCTGGACTGGCCATCGGGCATACCGGGCATTTGCCCGGTGGGCCGATGGTGATTTTTCGTTTTTATGGGCCGATGATTTTTTATTTTTTTTGGTAACGGTATAAACAATGAAAGGTGGTGGATTGGCCAGATGCTGGCCGGTGTGTAAAAATAACTCAGTTGTTTGGTGGTGGCTATCGCGGAGCTTCCACAGATTCAGTAACATTAGCAAGTGGTGGAGGCCAGCAGGTGGATGAGAGAAAGGGGAGGCAGGAGAAGGAGAGACCCGAGGCAGCCGCCGGTCCGAGTGTCAGGTGAACTGAACTTCAGGTAAGAAGTTATGACCTGCAGTCTATCTGGGTCAGATATAAACCAAGTTTAGGTGGAGTTTATTTTCGTTGTGCTGACTTTTTACAGTCAGTTACAATAACTCGTACTGCGTACTAGCTAGCATGACAGAGTTTCTATACAGCTGGGCGGGTGCTATGATGTTACTGATAGTGAACTTTATTTTGTTCATAAGGTTAGTTAGTAGAGTTGCCAACCGTCCCTTAAAAAGACGGAATCGTCCCGCATTCAGAGAAAATATTAAGCGTTTTGTATTGAGCTGAAAAGGAGCACAGTTTGTCCCGGACTTCAGCTAGGATGGAAAAAGACACAAAGCTGGAGTTATTCTGTCTTTACGCTGCACAGCTGCCTCTTCTTCGCTCATTCTTTCCCCCTCCCTCTCCTGTTTCTACTTCAATGAACACGATCATGAAACTGATCAATGATCAGCTGATCGGCTTTTCTCTCTTGTTTGTTTATCGCCCACTTTGCCCCAGAAAGCCAGAAACCAGTGTCGCGTTAAACAACAGCTGCACGTTTAAGCTTGATCAGCTGTTGTTAGAATTTATTTAATATTAATTTCTAGTATCAGCTGATGTTTGCTGGAGCCACAGCTGTTAAGCTGCTGGTCATGATATCGGTTTGGTTATCTGGTGAGAGGGAAACATGAAGATGAAACCAGGAGATGTCCTTACTGAATCATCAGAGCTGAACAGGTGATGGAGAAACAGGTTTACCTTTTAGGTGACATGAATGAGTTGAAGGGAAGTTATGAACTGTTTCTGAGAGACAAATAACACCAGGATCCTTTTCTACGTAGCTGACAGCTGGTAACTGTGCAGGGGCGGATCTAGCCAAGTTTTGCCAGGGGGCCAGGTAGGGCATTAACAGGGAAAGGGGGGCACAAAGAAATACGTTCTTATTCTCATTTAAAATGTCTCGCTTTTATTAAATAATTATCTGAAGCTTACAACCAAAGTTTTTATCTGACGTAAAATGTATAGAAATCATACATATACCAACAAGACAGTGTACATCACTGTGATAACAGCGTCTGTTTTCATTCAAAGGCTTTATGGCTTTTCCTATAATACCTGGGGGGCCGGTCTCTAGTCAAAATGCCCGGGCCGATTTTTTGTCCCAGTCCAGCCCTGTACCAAAGTAGTGTGAAATAAAAAAAAATTGCAAACTGCATTAATGCCATGTAAACATTTAAAGTCCACACATGCTTGTACATTTCAAGGACTTTTCTTATGCTTTGAATAAGGTTCATGTTTGAGTGACTCATATCCAAACTTCACACTACATTTAACCACAGAAACCAGTAACTATGAGAGAGAAAGAAATGAAGAGTTGATCACAGAAGTTCAGTTAACATCATTTTTCTGTTTTGATATGACTTTGCAAACAGCAAACTTCCTGTTTTATACACGAACACAAAGCATCTGATGTGGAAGATTCAGAGTGAAAAGTTTATGAAAAAGCTACAAAAACTAGCTTTGACTTTTATTTCTCTTAGATGACATCATCAACAGCTTTTTGTATGTATGAGAACTGAGGGAAATGGAGACAATATAAACACACCAGATGATTAGAAAGAAACACCAATAAAATCAGACCAAGGAGACAAGGGGAAGCAAACTAGACACCACCTACACAAGACAAGAGACTATCAAAATAAAACAGGAAGTAACAAACGCAGCGTCAAAGACTAAGACGTGGCAGGAGCTAAATACACAATATGACTGACTGGGGAGACAGAAAGGGAACGCAAAAGTGATAACTAAACATAATCACACAAGCAACCATAAACCAGAAGTACAGAAAATAAAAGTCAGATGCACGAGGAGCAAAGAACAAATATGGAACTCAAACACAAAATTCATCTTAACCAAGAAGGAACCCAAAAGCCAACAGAACAGGAGAACAGAACTATGATACAAAAATAACCAAAAAATGAATCCGAGAAATCCCAAATCATCCCAAAGACTCAAAATGATGACTAGTTTCAAAACTGAGTGATTACCTACAAATAAAAAAAATAAAATGGAGACAAATAAGACTTAGAAGACAGAAAGTGACAGAAATAAGAAGAGAATTTACTCACTGAGGAAGATGAAGCAGACCAAAGTGTGTTTCATCTCAGAGCTCTGATGGTTTAATGCTGCTTCTCTTCTTCTTCACGTCAAACCAGTAACTTCTTACTTCTCTTAATGATGAGGTCACGCCTTCAAACCTCACAGACACACACTCAAAGACAGGGTTTTTTTTTTAAAGTTTCATGTTTAAACACTTTGTCATAACCTCAAAGGTTTTGGTTTCAAAAGTTTCATTTAGTCTCTACAGCAACAGGCTGTGTCCCTTTATTAATCTTAGACTACAGTTTATAGTTATAAGCCAAACAATGCAAGTTCTGCTACAATCTTCCCAGAGACTATTTTCCACATCTTTGTGCCAAAGAAGTTATTCTAATTCTAACTGTAATTCTAATTATGCTGGATTTCTGGAAATTTCATCAAGAACACGCTGTTATTAATTCATATTTCCTTGATGAATCACATATATGTAGAAAAGTCACAAATGGAGGAAAAGTTCATTATGAAGTACTTTTGAAATTAAAGATCTTTGAGCAGCAACAAGTGAACACTGAAGAAAGAAAGGCAGCGTGCAAACAGAGAGAAATACATTTCCTCTCTCCATGAAAAGTTTTATTTGTTCAAGATATTAATTTACAAAACTGATTTTATCATAAGCAAGTTGTATGAGTTTGTAGATACATTTGTACATGTTAATCTTTTTCCATCCTAAGTTCATTTGGTCTGGTTGGTGAGAGGAGAGGATGTAGACTGATTTTCAGGTTTTCCCTTTGGAGGAGTTGAGGAAATTGATCAAAGGAGGAGAAATCACTGGAATAAAAAGACTGCAAGCTATTAGAAATAGAGAAAAAGTGGATAGTCGGTCAGTACTGTTGAGTTCCAAGGAAATAGCTTGCCAGAGAAAGTCATAGTGGGGTACATGAGTTTTAGTGTCCGTGTTTATGTGGCTCCTCCACTCAGGTGCTATGAATGTCAGAGGTTTGGTCACACAGCTAGTGTGTGTAAAGGAAGAGTGCGGTGTGGAAGATGCGGGGGAGAACATATGTCTGGTCAATGTGGCAGTAGTCAGGTTAAGTGTTGCAACTTTGGGGGACCACATGCAGCATCGTATGGTGGGTGCACAGTAAGGAAGCAGGCAGCAGAAGTTCAACAAGTTCGAAGAGAGGAGAGGATATCTTATGCAGAAGCTTTGAGGAGAGTAAATAACAAGGGCAGAAGACCAGATGAGGAACAAGGAATAGGTGATGGAAGAGGGATGGAGGGGAAAGGCAGGAATCACCCTGAAGTCCAAATGGAAAAACTTGTCTTGTTCTTGGCGTATGTTATTAATTGTTCAGAACAAGCCAAAACAAAGACAGGAAAGATCAAAATAATAGTAAAAGCAGCAGCAAAGTTTTTCAATATGAAGGATTTGTCTTGGGAAAAAATACATTCGGATCTTAGTCATGAAGAAGGTACATCAGAGCCACAAGCTATAACTTAATGCTAATTCTTCAATGGAACACTAGGAGCCTAACTGCAAATGGGCAAGAACTGAAGGGCTTTATTTGTGCATTAAATTCGAAGTGATATTATATGTGTACAAGATTGTGTCTAGATTTTGTTATTCAAGGATATTCAAGCATTCGCAAGGACAGGGTGGGTAAAAATAGAGGAGGGCGTGTAATGTTTATTAGGAGTGGGATTAAGTATAGTCAGCTAGACACTACCAGAGCATTTGCAAAAGTTCACAGCACAGAAAATTTAAATACTGCAGAAATCAGGGGAAGAGAAGAAACACAAAGGAAAAATTTGGAGGCCCTACAAGATACGGAGGAACACGAAGGTCTGATAAATATCATGTTTTCAGTAGCAGAGTTAAATGATACATTAATGAAAGTAAGCAATACAACTCCGGGTAGAAATCAGATTAGTTATTGTATGATTAAAAACTTAAGTAACCCTAGTAAGAGTATAAGTTACTCTTACTAGGTAAGTATAAGTTAAATTGTTCAACAAAGTATGGGAAGAAGGTAGGCTACCTGACCAGTGGAAAGAGGCTATTATTGTTCCCATATGTAAGCCAGGAAAGGATCCGGCCTTGGCGGAAAGTTATAGACCAATAGCTTTAACGCCACATTTGGGAAAAATAATGGAAAAGATGGTAAATGAAAGATTAATTTACTTTTTGGAAATTAATAGTAAGATCAAGTATTACCATAGTGGGTTTAGAAAAGGGAGAAGCACAATAGATCCGGCTGTGTGTCTAGAGCATGAAATAAGGCGTGCCCAAGTGAATAAGGAAAGTGTAGCAGCTGTGTTTTTAGAAATGAGTTCAGTACAGGATATGATGTACAGAATGGCACTCCACAAGGAAGTATAGTTAGTCCAGTACTGTTTTCCATAATGATTAATGAGGTGTTTGGTAATATAGATCAGTCAATGGGGGTTTCATTGTTTGCTGATGATGGAGTCATTTGGAAAAGAGGAAGAAACTTACAGTTCACCATGGCTAAAATGCAGCGAGAACTACAAAAGGTGGAGGGTTGGGCTCTGGAATGGGGGTTTAGGTTTTCTGTTACAAAAACAAAATGGATTATTTTTACACATAAGAGAATAAATTACCAGTTGAGTCTCAAGCTATATGGGAATGACATAGAAAAGGTCGATTGCTTTAAATATTTAGGTATTTGGTTTGATGAAAGGCTTACATGGAAAACACACATTGGGAAAATAACTGAGAAATGTAAACAGGTTCTGAATATTTTAAGGTGTTTAAAAGGTAGTGACTGGGGTGCAGATAGGACAGCATTACGAGCTTTATATGTAGGTCTCATTAGGTCAGTTCTGGATTATGGGTGTCTGGTTTATGGTTCAGCAGCTAAAGCTTCGCTAAATGACTTGGGCAAAGTTCAGTATCAAGCTTTGAGGTTGGGTGTGGGGCTGTTAAGACTACTCCAGTGGCCGCTTTGCAAGTGGAAATGGGCGAACAACCATTAGAACTAAGGAGACGTCAAATTGCTTTGACTTACTGGGCAACTTTAAAGGGACATAGTGAAAGTCATATTGCGCAGAGCCCTGTCAAGAACAAGAAAAAGGAAGTGGACAAAGGAGAAGTTTCGGTTGGACAATAGGGAAAGAAGTAAACAAGATGGGAATTAGTGGCAAAGAAATTAGCTGTTAGATAAAAGAATGGGTATTGCGTTTGTTATCCCAGAAATAAGTTTTGTGGTGAGTAAACAAATTACAGATGATTGTGCAGTTTATACTGGGGAGCTTGTAGTGATTTTAATGGCTTTGAACTGGGTGGAGGAAGCACCAATAGGAAGGTATTTGTTTTGCAGCGCGCTAGTGAGTATATGTAATATGTCGTCGGACTCTCGGCAAGATATTGTTTTTGATATACTTCATTTATTGTATGGAGTTAAACCATTGACTGTAGAAAAGATGGATGACGCGACAGCTCCCCAAAAATGAAGCCAAAACGTCTCTATCGCCCCCTGGTGTCTGGCTGCAGTATAGGTCATAAACCCCGCCTCCTTCATGTTAGCGGATGGGACCGGGGTCAGACTAAAATAAATTTATTCTCCTCAGATAATTTTTTTCCAAAGATTTTTTCTTTTGTTATCAATAGTTCTCATCATGCTGATTGATGTCCAGGAAGTCGTCAGTCGTGGTAAACTAGCAAAAAAACTTGAGCAGCCAGGCTACGTAAAAAGTGTAGGGGGGCGTGTTTGCGGTCACGTCCAGCGGGTGTGTGGGCGGGAGCGTTACACAGTCGCTCCACGTCACTACTGCGCAGACTCTGGCTCCAAATTTGCAAGATGGCAGCCTCCACAAGCGGGATATTTTGGCTTCATTTTTGCACAATGGTAGGAGGCGGTGTCGCGTCGTCCATCTTTTCTACAGTCAATGAGTTAAACATAGAGGGATAGAAGTGGATTTCTTATGGATTCCTGCGCATATCGGTGTTGATGGCAATGAACAGGCCGATAAGTTTGCAAAAGGTGCAGCAAGAAGAAGTCATGTAGGTATGACTATAAAATACAGTAAAAGTGAGGTGAAAAGTATAATCAAGGTAAAGTTAAAGAAGTGGCAGGCACAATGGGAGAGAGAAGGGAAAGGCAGATATTATTATAGCATACAGAAAATAGTTGGGCAGTGTAGAAGAAGCTATAGAAGCAGAAGAGAAGAGGATATAATCTCGAGAGTGAGATTTGGTCACACAGCCTTCAGATTTGCGTCACCGCTGTGTCGGTGGAGTTTAATAAACTCAGCCGTTTGCTCCTTGCTATCTAAAATATAACCGGACACTGGCGTAAATTCTCGACCATCTCACACTTCTGTTTAATCAGTTTTCTGTTTGACGTTTATTCAGCTGTGTGAAAACCCCGGAGGAACCCACCCGATGGATTAATAAAGTTTTATTAAATATAATCTAATCTAATAACTTTGATCTCAGCCAAACCGATTCACTCCGGAACAAATAAAACACTGAAAAAAAGCCAAAAAATAACATTTTTAAGTTATCCGAGTGACTTATATACTTATATATTGTGGCGTGTTGGGGGAGCAGCTAGTTCTCTCCCATCATGCCTTGGGACATGTGCTCCTGTTTAGATGTTCTTGTTTTATTGTTTATGGTTACTTGAATGTTGTATTTATACTGCAGTACAAAGTCACTGACAGTTATTGTTTTATAGAATGAATGCAGTACCATAAGTGAGTTCTGTTATGCTGTTATTGACCCTCGAAGCACAGTGTAGCACCAGGAAGTTTTCAATAAAGAGCTCCCCCTACCTACCAGCTTGGGGTCAAACAGCAAGCTCAATCTCTGTGTGAGGCTTATTTGTTAAGATTCCTGTGCATGCCACAATATCATGTTTAATGTGAGTAGTGAAAGACCGCGGGGGTCTGAAAGCGATGTAGCTGGGAGTCCGCTGCTCTCGCTGGCTTGAGTGACCATCGAACCCCCCGGTTATCTCTCGAGCAGGTGGGCAACAGACGTCTCCAAAAATGTCGGAGCGCTTTTGCAAATATACGATGTCTTGATAAACCAAGCAGATATTTGAAGTTCACACAGCTACTTTCTCGCTTGAAAGTATCTTAAAAATTTATTTTGTGACCAAGAAAGATTAATAAGAGTAATATTAAAACTTAGTAAAAAAAGAAAAAAAAAGAACAGACAATCCAAATTAAGTAGCGCAGAGCCGAACCAATCACAGCCGCAGCGTCACATCACGTGACTTGTTATGTACGGCACAAGTGCCAAGCCGCACATGTGTATTTGTTTGGGAAGCAGCCAGCCGCCGTGCCGACCGGGTAATGGAGGAAATGAGTTTGCCGACTAGAGAAAAATCAACCGAGAGCTTGGGTGATCAGGTTACCGAAGAGAACACAGATGACGGTTCCAATGCCGGAGAGATTGTTGAAAGGAAGGGCCAGAGAAGTTCCCTAGTGTGGAGGTATTTCGGCTATTTGAAGTCTGACAAAAAACAGAGTAGTGCGTTTTTTCCCAAGAGTTAGCTGCCTGGCAAAGCGCTACCTGTGCATCCCCGCAACCAGCAGCCCCTCTGAGAGGGTATTTAGTACAGGGGGTAATATTGTGACTTGCCACAGGGCCGCTTTAAAGCCTGAAGCAGTGGATAGACATGTCTTCCTGTCCCGCAACCTGTAGGCTTTTGTCAGACTAAAGTTTTAAATATATATAGTTGCACCTTGGATGTGCACCTAGTATTTAAAGAATGTTCTGTTAGCATCTTTATTTTAAAACTGTTTGAAAAGCTAAGCTATACAACAAGGAGAGATTGAGAATTTCCTTTTAGTTCTCAGTTTATTTGATATTGACAAAAGTTAGTCAATTTTCTCTGTTCTTCTGTAAAACCAACTAAGATTTATTTTTAGAATTAATATTTGGTTTCTAAGTGGAATTGACAATTTAGTGGTCTGTTTTGTTTTTTCTATTTTGCAACTTAAACGCTTTAGCGGCTGCCTTTTGTGTAGTTTGCAATATTTGCCTTTATTTATCTGAAACTGAAGTCTCATATTCCTTTAGTACATCTACCCTGTTGAACTTATTATGGGAAATAAATATTTAAATCAAAACAAGCTGCTGATTATTTCATATTTTACTTGTGAGCAATGGCACATTTAAATCTTACAAATATAGTTATTTGGCTTATATCGTGATATATATCGTTATCGCCTGAAATGAAAAAAACATATCGTGATATGAAAAAATCTTATATTGCCCAGCTCTAGATACACCCGACCCATCCTTCAAATCTGAGGAAAAGGGGGAAGCATTTGTCGGCCGGATTCGAAGGAGTGTATGAATTGCGGCCTCAGGAGGATGCAGCCTACGTTTTCGGACACAGCTAAAGAATCAGAAGAAAGCGCATTGCTAGGACTGATCGGAGCCAAATTTAATTTCAAAAGACTACCTGACTGAAGCATTGATAAAAGCGTGGATTTGTGCAAACTGTGCAAAAAGGAGTTTGCATACCACCGAAGCACTTCAACCTTACAGTACCATTTAAAAACAGAACATGTTGCAGCGAGCACAGAAACTGTGGGACCTGTTAGCGCTAGCTAGTTTTCAGACTCTGATTCAGATGAGGAAGCCCTGTGTAACAGGACCCTGAGTTTGTACAGAGCAGAATCCACCATCAGCGAGACAGACTGCCCTCTGCAGTGGTGGTCCAGTCGAGCAGGGACCCACCCACAGCTTTGATTAGTCCTGCCACTTCTGTCCCATGTGAGAGACCGTTCTCACATGGGACAGAAGTGGCAGTGTTCACATTTTGGACCAATAAGACAGATGGTTCTAAAGAGGAGTTAAAGAGGCCGTCTATGTCCACTGTGAATGACTATCATTGAACAGAGGGGGTGATTTATGAGCTCACCTATCAGTCACCTATAAAGCAGTTTTGAGATCCCTTCCCAGGTCCTTCAATCATAACTCACACCTTGTGTCAGGTGACCTCAGTAGGTCATATGATGGTGTGGAGCAATATATCACAGTGGCTTCACCCCAAATTGTTTTCCACACCTTGGCTCATGTGATGAGGCACATGATCAATAGTGGGCCAATGACCACTAGGATTCAAACACCTGGGATTCTCCACCTCTTGGTCTTTAGAACTGAAGATGAAACATCTTCAAAACGTTTAAGAAGTGCAGTTGCTTTATTTTTCAATATCGTTTGTATGAAGAATCTGAGTCTAAATACTTCCACTGCAGAAGTGACGCAAATGTGTGTATTCTAATGTTTATAAATTGTTTTATAAAAAGAAAATAAAAACCATACACTGTTAAAAGTGCCAATGTTCATGTTTATTTTCATTAAAAACATGTAGATTACTGCATCTCTTCACTTTTTGTCTTCCTTAAAATATATCTTGTTTCCAAGCAGTCTGTTTTCTGCAACAGTTTCACTGAATCTAAGCTACAGGATCATAATAGCAACATGTTTTTATTATGTATCTGTTGAGCTAAATTGTAAGCAGCTGTAATAAAAACAACTTTAACTTTAAGCCTTCATCCTTGATTTTTTCCCCACCCTCATTCTTTTATCTCCTTTTTCTTCTTCTGTTCCTCTGATTTCTTCTCCTGTCTTATACCTGTCTGGCCTTCACCCCCTGTCCGCTCCAACATAATATCCAGAGAGAAAAAAATGAATAATGAAATTAAATAAATAAATAAAACAAAAACATAAAAAGAGGAGCCTACAGAGAGTCTACGGTGCTCCTCTTGGGAAAGCAAATATGTTTGGCACAACAAAGCATTCAGACCATTATTCTGCTGGACAGGTTTAAAAAAAGTACTGATGTAATTCATAGTGAGGTAACAGTAGAGTACAGAGGAGGTGAAGAATCTCTGGTGTGGATGGCAGTACTCAGGTCCACCTGAGGCACTGAGTTGACAACATCAGTTTCTTCACCACAGGGGGCGCTGCTGGTGACAGGAATCTGGGAAAAATGCACTTCAGCGTAGCAGAGGTTATCTGCCTTAAAGAGATAAAGAGGTGAGATCAAACATTAGATTCAAAAATATGTTATGATTAAATAATATTGAGTAGTTAAACTACAAAAAACGAAATCTGAAAACAAACCAATGAAAAAAAAACATTAATTCTCATAAAGCCTCTGCAGTCATCTTTCAAAATACTTTTGTAATAAAAACTGAACATCACACCGTTGACAAATGAAGGATTTACTGAAACCAGAGAGTTTGTATTACTGTCCAACACTTCAGCCAAAACACAATTGTATTAAACACAGATTAATCTGGATTAACTTTAACTTTTGATAGACTTGTTTTCCACCAGAAATGGGGTTTTTTTGTTTTTTTTTTAATCACAGTGAGTATGAAGCTGATATTTATTCAAAAATATAAATTTAAATATGGAAAGGATTTTCTTTGCTCCAAACACAGAGGGAGAACTTTTATTTCTTCGGTCTGTCAGTGGAACATTTAAAAACTTTCCAAACTTTGATCTTTGTGTCTGAGAACAGATGAATTACTTCACTACACAAACAGTTACCTGGTTTATGGCCTCAGCTTAGAATCACACCACAGTTTTACTCACGTTGTTCTGAGCAGAGGTGACGAGGCTGTAGATGCCTCCGCTTTCATCTCCACCTGAACGGGGACCTTTGGGGTAATCATACACTGAAGACACTTCTACAGGAGGTGACCTGCTCGGTATGTCACACTCTCTGATCTCTTCATACAACCTGTTGACCTGCAGCAGGAGAACAAACCAGCTGACAGATACAAAGCAAACAATAATGAAGCTGATGTGTGTCACAGGTGCTAAAACTCACCTCTGTGTCTGTTTCCACAGGAGGTCCTGAAAAACATGCAGGTCAGAAAATAAACATCTGTCTTTAAGACACATTACAGGAAGAAGAACCTGAGGAACTAAACTCAGGAACAATATGAAGAACTACAAATGAACTACAGTTAGATAAGACACATGACTGATAAAGAATCAAAACTATATCAATCAAATCTGCTACAATCAGTTTCTGTTGTGAGTCATAAATGAACATTCGGTGCTCTTTTTACAAACAGACTGAACTTCAAAGGTGAAAACAGCGTGACAGAAACGTCACACCTGACTTAATTCATGCAAACTGGGACATTCTGAGCTGGGACAGGTCAACCATGGTGCCATGTTTTCCTGTGTTTTATGGTTATTTCATAAAACTGTAATTTTGAAGGATTATTTTTGAACATATCCAAGTGAGACTCAGTCTTGGTGATCGTCACCATCAGATCAGTAACACCTTTCAGTCCAACGGTCTGTTTTCACAGCAGCTCTGTCAGTCTGAGATTATCTGGTGTTAACATGATGTAGACACACTGTCATCGTGGTTGTTGTGTGTAAATGTTAATAAAAATTATACTTTGGTAAATAATCTGCTTTAAAAGGTGTTTATGTAGGCAATACACTGAAAAAGGCAGCAGATTATACCGTACATGCTGCGTGTTGACTTTTCTATTCTTTGACAGAATATTTAATCCATGCATGAAAAAATGAAAAAGTAATTTTTAATTTTAGATTAAAAAACTGTGATGAAAACACTGTGTTTGTTTCCTGTAGCCTCACCTCTGGGTTTAGTGGTCTTCCTCTTCGTGTAGAAAATCAGCAGAGCTGCTGATAAGACGACGATCATAACGACCAGAATCAGACCCACATAAATCAGAACATCTGCAGGAGTTTAACAGAGAAGATTTCTTTTACTCACAGTGTAAACATGTGGCCTCCAGGTCTGTTCATGTAGCAGTAAAGTTGTGCACATACAGAGTAACAAGTTGTGCTGCAGAAGGCAGAAATGTGAAAAAGCTCTGAAACCAAACAGTGACTAATCACAGTCTATATCTGTCATCTAGCACAGATCTCATGTAGTGCTGCTCTGAGGAAGTCAGCCATGTTCTCTCTCAGCTGCTGACCTGCTGTGGTGGAAACTTATTTCTCATTTATTTCTATAGTTTTTCTGTTTTACTTCACTAAAAGATCAGAGTGATTCTTCCACAGCTCTTAATGTGTCATTCTTGTGTAGTTCACTCATTAATGGATCTTCACCACATGTAAATCTGCATACATATAAAAATATATAATGTACCTGAACTTCCAGTGGAGGCTGATGAAGGTGTGGAGCTTCCTGAAGTTGAGCTTAAACTCTGTGTTGTTGGTGGTGTGGAGGCTGATGAGAGAAACACTGAAGCTGAAAAAGGTCTCAGAGTCCCGTTTGGTGTTGAAGTGGTTGAAGCTGTGAACAATGAAACCATCAGAGTCATAATAAGACCACTTGAAGCAGTTTATATATCTGCATGTGACTGACGTGGTTATGGGCTGTTTGACAGCAGAACTGATGAAACTTGATGTTTCAGATAAATATAACATCTGTAGGTGATTTGAAAGAAAAGTAGCTGCCTTTGAGACGGGAAACTTCTGTCACACCTTCAGAGACAAACACGACTGTTAGCAGAAACTCACCTTCTGTGATAATCAGCTCAAAATCATCGTTTCCATCTGGACTCAAAATTCTGTCCAAAGAGCACCTGTACCATCCTGAGTCAGACTGTTTCAGCTGTGTGATGCTCACATACAGAGTAGGATATGAGGTAATACTTTTTTCTACATATTTAATGCTGTATCTGCCGTTCTGAGCTGCATCATCAAATGTTTCAACAAGAATGTTTCCATTTTCACATTTTTCCTTACAGAACAGTTTCCTGCTTCGAGAGAAATAAAAGCTGCATTTAACTGTGATGTTTCCTCCTTCCTCTGCTCTGTGGGTGAGAGTTTGTGCTTTGACCAAACCAGTGTTTCCATCCTGAAGTGCTGCTGAAAGGATGAACAATCATTAGTTACAATCTTAACATAGATTAAATGTTACAGGTGATTATTAATTTTAACCGATCACAGAAGTTCAGTTAACTTTATTTTTCTGTTTGTATTTGAGTTTGTCACTGATCACTGTGCTGTTGCTCTTCAGCTCATTAAAAGGTGAAATTGAAACACAGAGTGTTTTTAATCAGCTCTACTACTGTAAGTTTTGCTTTCAAAGAAGAGTAAAATGGTAAATGGCCTGTATTTATATAGCGCTTTTCTAGTCCCTAAGGACCCCAAAGCACTTTACATATCCAGTCATTCACCCATTCACACACTGGTGATGGCAAGCTACGTTGTAGCTTCCTGTTTTATACACGAACACAAAGCATCTGATGTGGAAGATTCAGAGTTTAAGGTTGTGGAAAAGATACAAAAATGAAATTTGACTTTAATTTCTCTTTGACGACATCATCATTATCATCATCATCAGCTGTTTTTATGTTTGCATGTGAAATGTTTTAGATGTGCTGCTAATCATCCAGAGTTTTCAGGTTGTCACCGCTCACTGTGCTGTTGCTCTTCCAGTTTTTAAAAGAAGAAATGAAACAGAGTGTTGTTTCCCTGGGTCTTTTCCTGTGTGTTATGAATAAATATTCTTTTTTTGGTACCGTACTGGTTTTATTTTGTTGTACTTATCCGCGACACCTTAAAGGCCGATCTGTGAAAATATTGTTGGACATAAACCGGTCTGTGGTGCAAAAAAGGTTGGGGACCACTGTCTTATCGGACAACCCCATTAAGCCACGACACCCACTAGGGTTTAAATACCTGGGACTCTTCACCATCTGGTTGTAGAACTGAAGAAATCTCTCGGATGAGAGATGAACCATTGTCACCAAACAAGTCCAATTGCTTTCTTTCAGAGCTCCTTAGATTATAATGACCTGCATGACTGAGAAGCTACACAGACGTGTGAATGGTTGTCTGTCTCTCTGTGTTATCCCTGCGACAGGCTGGTGACCTGTCCAGGTTGTGCTCTGCCTCACACTTTATGGCAACCAAGAAAAAGGCTCCAGCCCTCTTGTTGAAGGGAATGAATGGAGAAAATGTTTAAGACTTTTCTTTTAAATTGTGCATCATAACTTCAATGTGGTGTTCAGACCTTCATCCAGTCTCTACTGAAACTTGAACATTGTAGTACTGTAAAAGGAAATATTTACAAGTGTACATATTTTATTTGTCCTTTTATTGTGTTTGTTTCAGTCTGACTGATGACAACAGTAACAGGTGACACAGAAGTTTATCTGAGTTCCAGTGATTTGATTAAAATACACACTAACATAAAATAGATGAAGTTTGCCACCTGGAGCCTTTTTGCTGACTGCATTTAAGGATCTTGCTCCAGGAACAGCCTGTCAGTCATACCATCATGCCATCTGTTAAACTAAATTAAAAGTAGCTGTAATAAAAAAAACCTTTCAGGGTAAAGTTATAAAGATGGTCATAAACAGATATAAATCAAACAGAAAATATACTGTTGTATGGATTCTGTTCATCTGTTAGCCACCGAGGTTCCATCAGCAGCATCACTACTGATGTTTTTGGACAGATGAGGAGGTGAAGCATCTGTGGTGTGGTCGGCAGGGCTGGCATGTACCTGGGGATGAAGTACAAACATAAATTGCATTACCACAGGGGGCGCTGTTGGTGGCACGACAGTGGGAGAAATCCACTTCAGTGTAATCAGTTGCATTCATGTCATCTTCAGTCCTAAAGGAATCAAACTTCAGTCTCTTAAAATATGATGCAAATGAATAAAAGTGTATACAGATACACTCTGAGAGAAGATAAAATATGTGTACAAGAAAAATTTATAAATGGAATCATAAGAAAAAAAAAAAAAAAAAAAAAAAAAAAAAACCCCAGCATTTTTAAGCATTAATACTGGCAATAGTATAAAAATATCTATCAAGGATAACTGATAAATTAGTTTATGCACAAACTGTGATCTAAATCCTAGTTTCTGACCTCAGAGCTTAAAATCAGACCACAGTTTTACTTACTTTGTTGTGAGGAGAGGTGGAGAGGCTGTAGAGGTCTATTGTTTTCATCTCCATCTGGTTGGAGGCTTTTGGTGTAGCGTACACTAAAGACACTCCTGCAGGAGGTGAACTGCTCTGTCTGTTCACCTCTCTGATCTCTACATATACGTTGTTGTCCTGCAGAAAAACAAACCAGCTGATTGATACAAATCAAGCTGTGATGAAGCTCAGGTGTCTCACAATTCCTAAAACTCACCTGTGTGATGTCAGCACGCTCAGATTCCACAGGAGGTCCTGAAAAACATGCAGATCAGAAGATAAACATCAGTCTTTAACCTGAGGAACTACATCTGAAGAACTGAAAGGATCAGACAAAGAGGACCAATGAGGGATTAAAACTAAAGAAAATGGAGCATGCCTATCAATAATGATAACTTGCTTCAACCAGTGTTTTTATTAGACCCTAATGGAAATCTGATGGTGTCAAAGAGTTGTGTAAGTTCTTTGTTATTTTCTTTGTCATGAAAAAATCATTTTCAAATGTAAGCAAACTTGATAATTGTCTTGGTTATCTGTAGTGTTTTGTAAAGAAGAGCAAAAACGATCAGTCTTCATAGCAGACAACTCTGTTTTAAAATTTATTTTCAATTTAGTTTTCAACAGCAATATCAAGGATGTTGAGCATGTTTAAAATGTAAATAAAAACAAAGCAATGATTCACAAATCTCTTAAAACAGTTTTTTATTCATTAGAAAATAAAAAAAGTCACTTTTTTACAGTTTTTTTGAATTGCTAAAACACTAAACCCTATTGTAAAATCTAAACTGTCAACTATGTAAACTCCAAAAGTTGTCAAAATCTTAAACACTATTCATCTGGTTCGGACACCATTTGCAAATCTGAATCTCCCATTTACCAAACCTCTAAACATAAAACACACTCAGCAGTGTGGTGCACTTGTACCCAGAATGGTGCACACAGGCTACAGAAGTTAAACACAACTAGCATAATGTTTTCATCATTAACACACTACCACTCAAAATTGAAAACACATGTTGCAACCTCTTCTTCTGCTTTTTGCCAGATTGAATACAGCTTCATCCACGAAGATGTATTCATGAGGCCTAACCATTGAGTCAAGCTCAAAGATTCTCTGTACACAACAAACTAATTTTAGTTCTGTAAATGAAATAGCATCATGTATACATGTGCTATGTATACAAGTATACCTATAACTAAATGGTATGTTGTTTAGAATTGAAAGACGGATACATTAGGGTGGAAGAAAATGCATGTGCTCACAACACCAGGAGACACTTATTGTGGATATGGTCCGTCAGAATAATGCAATTTGACTGCATGGAATACAGCAGTGGATTATAGAAGACAACATACATTTCGAATCTAGCAAAAAGGAGAAGAAAAGGTCGCAATGTCATAGGTCAGTGTGCCATTATTGAACTGACTGGCCAGCGTGGTGGAAATGTAACTATCTGTGCTGCCATCAGCAGCTATGGGGTTCTCCACAGTCATGTTACTGTTGAGCCATACAACACCGAACTTCTAGCAACATTCCTGGACGGTCTACGGGATGCTTTGCTTGATTAGAGAGATCGCGAGCAGGCAGAGCATCCCATATCATTTGGGACAATGTGAGCTGTCACCGAGGTCCAAGAATATACAATTGGTTTCACAACGAGCAGCATTTTATCAATGTGTTTCTTCCACCATACTCTCCCTTTCTGAACCCTATTGAGGAGTTTTTCTCAGCATGGAGATGTAAAGTATACGACCGAAACCCTTAAACACAGGAAAATCTACTTCAAGCATTGAATGGGAGCATGTGGTGACATAGGACTGGAAACTTGCCAGCATGCTAAACGGTTCTTTCCTCGTTACCATGCAAGGGCGACCATAGCATGTGATGTGGATGAAGTCCTGTGGCCTGACCCAGCACAGAGGCATGATGCTGAGGCAGAATAAATGATCTGAATATGCTGTAAAAATATATATTTTTTTATGTATATATAACTTTTTTACTGCTGTTCTTTTTTTGTTACAGTTTTTCTCAATTGCTTAAACACATTTCTTGAAACTATTGCCTCGTATTCTCAAAACAGTAAACACAAATCCATAACTTCTCACCCAATTTCCCAAACATCGTATTGTCAGGTCAAAATGAAGCTCTACACTCAAAACTATTCGTCCCTGCTGAAAAACCAAACTTTGCCCACAGACATCACACTCAAGGCCTCAAAAACACACACACGACAACATAGTCATACACATTGGTGCAACAAATGTAAAACAATATTCCCCAGACTGGCTTGTTTCTTGTGGTTCTTCCACTCAAAAACCTTTTCACATGATGAACACAAAAGACGCAACCAGTGTACATACAGTGGCACATTTTTATTCATGTACCATACAGTACAACACACACCAAAAACATTATTCCACCTCAGCATCTTGTCTTTGGTCTGGGTCAGGCCAGAGAATCTCATCCACATCACAGGCTATATTGGCCCTGGCCAGGCAGCGGGGGTAAAATCCTCTTGTGTGCTTGATCCACCCCTGGCATGCATCTACTGATATGTCTAGGCAGGCGTCTTCCATGGCCTGGAGGAGGTGCACACGGACATAAGGTTCTCCATGGTTGTCCATGCCGAAAAATAACTCCTCTATCAGGTTTAGAAAGGGAGAGTATGCAGGCAGAAAGATGTTAGAAAACCTTGGGTTATTGGTAAACCAGTCATGAACCATAGCAGCACGATGGAAGCTGACGTTATCCCAAACAACAACGTAGCGAGGCTGCTCTGGCTGTGCTGGTTCACTGTAGTCCCGCTGCAACATATGTTGTCTCAGACCATCAAGAAAAGAAGGGAGAAGCATAGTGCTATAGGGTCCTAGAATGACATGGCGGTGGAGTATCCCTCGTTGGCTTATGGCTGCGCACATAGTGACATTCCCTCCACGCTGACCAGGGACATTTATAATAGCCCGATGGCCAATTATGTTCCTCCCCCTCCTCCATCTCCATGTCCTCCTCCTCCTCAACCGCTTCCTTTGCATGTCTTTGGATCCATTGTTTCAAACCTGAATGAGCTGACTTTGGCCCTTTTATCTATCCATTAAAGTTTCTGATTGGTGTGGGAGACATTTTGACTCCTAGTGTTTCCACTTCGTTAATTGTGTGCTAATTGAGCTAAAGCTGTGCTGATGTGAGTTAACATTATTGACTGCTAGTGCTTTCTAAGTGACCAGATGGTGTAAGCACTGACAAATGTAGGGATTTGTGTGTAGAGTTTTGCAGTTTCAGTTCAACACATCTGACTCATGTGGTAAAGCAGAGGCATAGTGTTTATAGTTCAGGGAACTGGGTGTGCTCTTTGGAAAGGGGTATTATGGTTTTGAAATTTGGGTTCACAAGATTGGTTATAGTGTTTAAGCAATCGAGAAAAACTGTAAAATGTGAGAAAAAGATTAAATGAATGAATAAATAAATATTATTTTCCTGCTATCCCACAGTGTTTTGTATTTATTTCTGTAGTGTGTAATCGTTGCTAAGTTGTGTTTGCACATTTGTTGGTTTTGTGTGGCTTTGACAGTAGTGGTTAATTTTGAGTAAAGTTAAAATAGTTTTGGGTCAAATGTTTGGTTTTGCAAGACTAGTTAAAGGTTATGTGAATGTAGCTTGAATTTTACAGTTTGTGTTTAGTGTTTTGACACAAAGAGATGAGATTTTAGGAAATGTGTTTTAGCAATACAGAAAAACTAAAATGAGACACTTTTATTTTACAATGTCGTGAAACACAGTAGCTCATTTTGAATTTGATGTCAGAAGAATGCTTCACAAAAGTTGGTATGAGGGCAACAAAAGGCTAGAACAATAAGCATTGCTAAACACAAACAGCTGGAAGAATAACTCATTCGTAACAGGTCAGTAACATGACTCAGTATAAAAAGAGCATCTTAAAGAGGTGAAGTTTCAAAGAAGTAAAAGAGTCTTCTCTCAGCTAAAGATCAATTTACATGGACTGAAGCAAAGTGGAAAACTGTTCTGTGGTGAGATGAACTGACAGCTGAAATTCTCTTGGATGTTGCATCTGCTGGACTAAAGAGAAAGACTATCCAGCTTATTATCAGTGCTCAGGTCAAAAGCCTGCATCTCTGATGGTACGGGGATGCATGAGTACCTGTGGAATTGGAAGCTTAAACACCTGAAAAGGCGCCATCAATGCTGGAAGGTGTGTGCAGGTTTTACAGCAACATATGCTCCCATCCAGACATCTTTTTAAGGGAAGGTCTTATATATAGGTATATTTCATCAACACAATGTTAAACTGCATTCTGTATCTACTACAACAGCCTGGCTTCACTGCCTGCAGTCCAGACCTTTGACCAGCTGAAGACATTTGGAGCATCATGAAACCAAAAACATGACAGAGAAGACCCAGGACTGCTGAGCAGCTAGAATCCTCTAACAGACAAGAACAGGACAACATTCTTCTCCTAGTCTCGTGTGGTGACAGCTAGTCTCCTCAGTCTCCAGATGTTTACAGACTGTTGTTAAAAGACGAGGAGACGCTACACGGTGCGCCATCAAATTCAAAATGAGCTAATAGTTTTCTGAAAATGGTACGTCTTGATGCATGCTCAATCATCCAGGTAAGTAAATCTCCAGAAGTTGATTCTGTTCATCTGGATGTAGCGTTTTCATTTGGAGAAACGTTTCGTCACTCACAGTAGCGTTTTTTGATAGGGGTGACATGGGGGATTGCCCAGGGCGGCATCGTGGTGGGGGCGGCATCACGGGCATTTCTCAAAAAAAATTTGCTCGTACTCATGCTGCCCCGATATCAGCCAGCACATTTTGGAGATGGCATAGGCACCGATCGGTTTTCTGCCGCCCATTTGTTGGGATTAAGGGCGCCCTCCGTTTGCGAGGTGCGCCTGCTGCTTGCGGAACAGGGAGGAGAGGGCAGGGCGGCGGGAAATTCTCTGGCTGGCTGGAGCAGCATCTAATAACCAACTCGCAACATAAAATAAAATAAAATAAAAATAAACCAACAAACACGAAAACACCAGACATTATGATTCAGACTTAAAAACTGTACCGATTTTTATTCGAAAGTTTATAAAGTGAGCGTGAGAGCCCTCGGTGCGCCTGCTTGCTGCTGAAGTCAAAGTAAACTTTATTGTCATCTCCGCTATATACAGTACAGCAGCGGTCCCCAACCTTTTTTGCGCCACGGACCGGTTTATGCCCGACAATATTTTCACGGACCGGCAATAAGGTGTCGCGGATAAATACAACAAAATAAAACTAGTGCCGGTACCGAAAAAAAGAAGATTTATTCATAACACACGTGAAAAGACCCAGGAAAACCGAGTTAACGATAAAACGATAATAAAATAACGCTAAAAACCGATAAAAACCCTGAACACCATACATTTTACACCTGAACCTCAACTCTCGCGGCCCGGTACCAAACGACTCACGGACCGGGTCCGAGGCCCGGGGGTTGGGGACCGCTGCAGTACAGTATATAGAGAGACGAGACGAGGAGGCTCCAGTTACAGCAGAGCAAGTAAACAAACAATAAATATAAGAAGAGTAAGAGCACATTTCATTCATAATGTTGTAAATCAAAGCCCATTATGTATTCATGATTTGAATCCTGGGTTGTGCGAAATCCCAGAAATAAACCCTAGACAAAGCATATCTGTGAACTAAGGTGTAGGTTTATTAGGTTATGTTGTGGTGATCCTCATTTTGGGGGATGGGTGTTCATACTGGAGTGCAAAATTAAAACCAATGGAAGATGGACAAGAAAAGTTCAAAGCCATCAGGTGCTCAGTTTAGAAAAAAGACAAAAGAAGAGGAGGAGAAACGAGCAAAAGATACAGGTAAGCAGATGAGTCATTGGATAATGGCAGGTCATCCTGAAACAATCAGAATCAGAATACTTTATTAATCCCTAAGGAAATTATGTGGGTTACAGTTGCTCCAAGAAGAAATGGTAAAAATAGTAACAGTAACAGACTAAACTCCAAACAATACATTATGTTACAGATTTTACACATTTAGGAAATAGCACTAAAATATACAGATCACTCAGTTATAAATATCAAGAATTAAAAGAGGTGATTATAAATAAATATCAAGAAAATTGACAAGAATATTCCAGAGTAGAAAAGAGCGTGTGAAAAAAGGGTGTAACTATTGCAGTGTTTACAGTGTGTTAGATGGAGGAGTTGTACAGGGAGATGGCCACGGGCAGAAATGGTTTCCTGTGTTGTTCACTGGTGCTTTTTGGTAATCTCAGTCTCTCACTGAACGTGCTCCTGTGACTAGCCAGCATGTCATGGAGTGGGAGGGAGGTGTCATCCCTGATTGTTCTTATCTTGGACAATCATCTACCTCTCAGACACCACCCTAACGGAGTCCAGCTCCATCCCCACAACATTACTGGCCTTGTGGATCAGTTTATTTAGTCTGTTGGCATCTGTGACCCTCAACCTGCTGCCCCAGCATGCAACAACATAGAGGATAGCACTGACCACAACAGAAATACAACAAGATAACATCAATTAGTAGTGATAGTGAAAACTTCTGCCACTTGGCTATGATAGTAAACAGTAGACAGACAGTAGACACTAATGTAGCTTACTGAGTCTTTTGGACTGTGTTCAGCACAATATTAATTAGTCATTGTCAGTTGTTGATTTGTCTTATTCTTATTGTCTGATGAATTATAATGGCTGTTTGTAAGACGTTTGCATATTATGCATACTCTCTCTCTCTTCATATATATGTGTGTGTGTGTTTGTGTGTATGTTTCTCTGGTTAAATTCAGCATCGTTCCAACAACAGTTTTTCCAGTAAAATATGTTTTATATGTATGTACAATCCTTGATATACATATATACACATAGAATATATATATATTTTATATGTGGGTGTGGGGTGGAGGGTACCGGGGGTGGGGGGCGGTTTGGGAGGGCGCGCCAGAGGGGGTGTTCGCCCAGGGCACCAAACAGGCTAGGACCGCCACTGGTCACTCATGCAATACTGGAACGTTAGCATTTTCGTCCGTTTCAATGTGGAAGCACAACTCTGTGAAAACGACTGAAAGTGCTAGTGTGGACCCGGAGCGTTTTCAGACGACAATGCCGTTTTCAAATCCATCCAGGCTAGTGTGGACGTAGCCTGAGACTGAAGAAGTCACTTGGATGAGTGATGAAACGTTTCTCTCACTGAAAACACTATGTCCAGATGAACAGAATCAACTCTTGGAGACTGAAAATGGTACATTTTCTCAGTTTAAACACTTGATACAATTTATGTGTTCTATTTGAATTTTGTGTTCATAATGTGACGAAAATATTATTTTCCCAGTAAATAAACTGCATCATTTTAGAAGTTCTGACAGAATGAATTTGACCCACACGTGGATGCTCCTTTTAGGCATTTCATTGTCATTTTCCTTGTGTTACGCGTGTTGTCAGGACATTAATATTTTCTGGACAGAAACCAGTTCCCTATGATATTCATTTCTAGATTTTCCTGTTAAAAAGTGTTTAAGTTTTTAAAGGGTTTAATGGGATGAATCTTCTAAAGAGTTAAAACACCATTGTGCGTGTTTCCTGTAGCCTCACCTTTGGGTTTAGTGGTCCTCCTCATCATGTAGAAAATCAACAAAGTTGCTAAAAAGATGCTGATGATAACGACCAGAATCAGACGCACATAAATCAGCACATCTGCAGAAGTTTAACAGAGAAGATTTATTTTACTCACAGTGTAAACATGTGGATCAAAGTCGGTTCATTTAGCAGTAAAGTTGTACACATACAGTATAACATGTATTTTTGGATTGAACACAGTTACTCAGACATTTATGTGACAAACTGTTTATCAAGCATGACAGAAAAACCAGAAGAAATTAGTTCAATTTCCTTCCGCATGAAATTATTTAATGAAGTAGTTACTCAGAAGCATAGAAAGTATTTATAGTTTCACCAGGTTTTCTGTATTAAGTACCTGCTGTTGTACTTTCTGTTAAAACTTGAGCAGCTCCTCTTTCTGCTTCAAACACTCAGTAACAACTACAGCTCCCACAATGCTTTCCTCTGTCTGTGTCTGTTACACTGACACTTGTGAAAAAGCTGTGAAACCAAACAGTGACTAATCACAGTCTATATCTGTCATCTAGCACAGATACACAGATACAGAAGTTCATTTAGCAGTTCATATCCCAAGTCCTGTGTATTGTGATCCATATAGTTAAATGTTTTCAGTTCCATTTGACCATATTCTGCAACATTTGACTTTAATTATATTTTTATTTCAATGTTTTTGTACTTTAACTTATTTTAACACAATTGTTCTCTTTTACTTAGAATAGAATAGCCATTTGTTGTGATTGTACATGTACATCAAAATTGTGGAAAACTGATTTTTTTTTAGAAATTTCGAGATCGAGAGCCACTGGGACAAGTCTTGGATGCAGCGGATATGCGTTATCGGCTGATGGATCGAATGGTCAAACAGAGTTGCCGATGGGACAAACGGGATTGGATCATACGGAAAGGGCAAGAAGCGCAAGAGGCAGCGAACAAGAACGATACCAAAACGTTTTATTGAATCGTTCAGGAACTGAGCAAGCGGCAGAGGAGTACCAGTCAAGGGCAAGGACGGTCGCCTCTTAACAACGGCGGAGGAACAAGACCGATGATGGGTCCAACATTTCAAGGAAATCCTGAATCAACCAGCGCCTATGTCGACGATACCCGAAGACACCTTCTGCCCCATGGATGACCTTCCAGTTAATGTTAGTCCAATTACCGTGGCGGAGAAAAAAGCCGCAATTCGGTCCAACCCCTGGGCCCCGGGGTTGGACAAGATTTCGGTCGAGATGTTGAAAAATGGCGGCGACCTTATAGTCGAACAATTTACGGCCGTGCTCAATCGCTGCTGGGACACAACGACAGCTGAGAAAGATTGGAGGAAGGGCGTCATCGTGAAACTGCCGAAGAAGGGTGATCTCGCTGATTGTAACTGGTGTGGGATCTCGCTCCTTTCCGTTCCAGGAAAGGTCCTGTGCTCTGTGCTACTCCGACGTCTTCACTTGACGATCGATCAGCTGCTGCGGGAAGAACAAGCCGGGTTCCGGAATGGACGATCTTGTTCAGAGCAGATTTTTGTGCTACGGACAATAATCGAACAAAGTGCTGAGCTACAGCAATGACTGTCAATCAACTTCATAGACTTTACAGAAGCATTCGACAACGTGCATCGAGAAACGATCTGTAGAATTGCCAGGTCCTACAGCATACCAGAGATGTTCATTAGCCTCCTGAGAAACATCTACTACGAGTCAAGCTGCTGCGTCCGTACAGATAGTGGGATTTCAGACTTGTTTGAGATCAAGACAGGAGTCCGACAAGGCTGCATTATTTTGCCATTCCTGTTTGTGCTGGCTGCGGATTTCATCATTCGACATACCCTGGGGGACGGCGAGCACGGAGTCCAAGGAAATGACGGACGACGACTTGCAGATCTTGATTTCGCGGACGACATTGCGCTGCTCGGATCTACTCAATGTTCCATTTGCGATTTGACCGCCATGCTGGAAAATGAAGTGTCAAAGATCAGACTGTGGATCAGCGCTGCCAAAAGCAAAGTCATGCGGATGGGTTATGCCAGAGTGAATACTCCTTATCATCCAAAGTCTGTTTGTTCAATACGATAGTCGTACCAATGGCTATCTATGCGAGTGAAACATGGAAGTCGACGGCAACAATCACCCGACAACTGAATGTTTTCCAACAGCGCGACCTCCGACGGATTCTCAAGATTCTCAAGATTATCGAGATCATGTTACCAACGAGGAGGTCCTTCAGCGCACTGCCTCATGACCGCTAGCGGACGAGGTATTGAAACGACTATTTCGTCTCGCTGGTAACGTTCTTCGCCAACATCCAGAAAGACTACCGAAGATTGCCATGTTGTGGAGACCCACCCGGGGTTCATGGAGCCGCGGACGACCAAAACAGACGTGGAGATGGTCATTCATTGACGACCTGAAAGCAGTCGATCTTTAATGGGACGAGGCTGAAGATGTGGCTGCAAACCGAGCTCGTTGGTGATCCCTTGCCGCCCAATGCGCCATCCGGCGTAGGAGGAACTAAGTCTAAGTAAGTTAGAAATTACAGAAAGATCAAGAGTTCTTCCTCCACAACCCGGAATTTGTCACTGTTAGGTAGTTCACTGATTAATGGAAGACATGCAAATCTGCATACATATAAAAACATATAACGTACCTGAACTTCCAGAGGAGGCTGATGAAGGTGTGGAGCTTCCTGAAGTTGAGCTTAAACTCTGTGTTGTTGGTGGTGTGGAGGCTGATGAGAGAAACACTGAAGCTGAAAAAGGTCTCAGAGTCCCGTTTGGTGTTGAAGTGGTTGAAGCTGTGAACAATGAAACCATCAGAGTCATAATAAGACCACTTGAAGCAGTTTATATATCTGCATGTGACTGACGTGGTTATGGGCTGTTTGACAGCAGAACTGATGAAACTTGATGTTTCAGATAAATATAACATCTGTAGGTGATTTGAAAGAAAAGTAGCTGCCTTTGAGACGGGAAACTTCTGTCAGACTTTCAAAGACAAACACGACTGTTAGCAGAAACTCACCTTCTGTGACAATCAGCTCAAAATCATCGTTTCCATCTGTCCACCAGGCTCTGCCCAAAGAGCACCTGTACCATCCTGAGTCAGACTGTTTCAACTGTGTGATGCTCACATACAGAGTATCATATGAGGTTATATCTGCTTGTTCATATTTAATGCTGTATCTGCCGTTCTGAGCTGTATCATCAGATGTTTCCACAAGAATGTTTCCATTTTCACATTTTTCCTTACAGAAGAGTTTCCTGCTTCCAGACAAATAAAAGCTGCATTTAACTGTGATGTTTCCTCCTTCCTCTGCTCTGTGGGTGAGAGTTTGTGCTTTGACCAAACCAGTGTTTCCATCCTGAAGTGCTGCTGAAAGGATGAACAATCATTAGTTACAATCTTACTATAGATTCAATGTGACAGGTGATTATTAATTTCATTTTTGAATTTTATTTCTCTTTGATGACATCATCATCATCATCATCATCTGTTTCTATGTGAAATGAGCATTATAGACGTGCTACTAGTTTTGAGTTTGTCATCGCTCACTGTGCTGTTGCTCTTCAGTTCATTAAAAGAAGAAATGAAACACAAAGTGTTGTTTCATCAGCTCTATTAATATAAGTTTGTCTTTCAAAGAAGAGTAGACGAAAAGTATTTGATTACAGATTCAATGTGAATTAAAAAATAAAAATTGTGGAACTGAAATGTTTCCACATCTTGTTTCTTGCAGTTTGCAAATTATTTTTAGTTTCACATCAGTTTGATCCCCATGTTTCGGTGACTCATTTCCAAACTTCACAATATGTTTAGCACAGAAACAGGTAACTGTGAGAGAGAACAAGGAAATGAAAAAGGAAGTTGCAAAACTGACCAAGGATGAACCCAAACATATGCAGAACAGGAGAACAGAACTATAATACAAAAATAACCAAAAAAATGAATGAGAGAAATCCCAAAACATCCCAACAACCCAAAATGATGACAGAAGCAGCTAGTTACAAAACACCAGGGTGTGCACTGAGCCCTCTCCTGTACTCACTCTACACCTACAGCACAGCCGCTACCAACTCCAACATCATTTAGAAGTTTGCGGACGATACAACAGTGGTTGGTCTTTTCACCAAAGGTGATGAGATGGGTTACAGGGATGAGGTCAGCGCCCTGACACACTGGTGTCTCATCCTCAACATCACAAAGACAAAAGAGATGATAGTGACTTCCGGAGGTATAGAGAAGCACATATCCCCATCATCATTAAAGGTGCTGCTGTGAAGAGAGTGAGCAGCTTCCGTTTCCTGTGTGTACATCTGGTGGAGGATCTCATATGGTCAGTTCACACACACAAAAAAAAACAGTGAAGAAGCTGCAGCACCACCTCTTCTTTCTCAGGAGACTAAAGAGATTCGGAATGAGCCCCCACATCCTCAGGACCTTCTACCGCTGTGCCATTGAGAGCAACCTCACTGGATGCATCACCACCTGGTATGGCAACAGCACCGCCTACAACCGTAAAGCTCTCCAGAGAGTGATGCGGTGTTCTGAAAGGATAATTGGAGGTGAGATTCCCTCCCTCCAGGACATCTACAAGAAACGGCGCCTGAGTAAAGCAGGGAGAAGCATTAAACACTCCAGTCACCCCAGTCACGCACTGTTACTGGGGTGACTACTTCCATCAGGCAGGAGGTAATGTTCCAAACCAGCAGACTGAGGGACAGCTTTTTCCATCAGGCCACCAAACTGCTGAACACTTCATAGACACCTCACTGTCACTTACTGAAACTTTGACTCTTATGCACTCCATATTGTACAGTGACAGAAATAAGAAGAGAATTTACTCACTGAGGAAGATGACGCAGACCAAAGTGTGTTTCATCTCAGAGCTCTGATGGCTTAATGCTGCTTCACTTCTTCTTCACTTCAAACGAGGAACTTCTTACTTCTCTTAATGATGAGGTCATGCCTTCAAACCTCAGGATCAGGACAATTTTTATGAAAAGTACATGTTAGATTATTTAAACAATGATCATGTTCAGAGAGCAGTGTCAGTTTCTCTGATCAGTCAGACATTAAAAACTAAACAAGAAACTAAACCAAGAAGAACAATAACAAAATAAACACTCACTAATAACCACATCAAAAAAGTGTTTTTTCATCTCTGAGTGATGTGCTGTAATACTTCTGCTGTGCATGCACAAAGTTTCACAACACACCTTCTAAAGAGCTGCAAACTTCTGTATACATGTACATGTAAGAACTGTGTGTATGTGTTGAGGCAACATGATTGGCTAATATTGACCATTTCAACAGTTCACTGCCGCTTCCCCTTAATTCTCAGCAACAGCATGTTTAGATGAGCGTCAGCTGATCTGCATGGACTGCTGGCTGAGCTTAACTCAGGATAATGTGTTTTAATGTTAAAATAGAGCTTCATGTCATGTGTCATTTAAATAATCGTTCATTTGAAACCATTGTTTCAATCTGCTCTACCATGATGTAGACAGGAAGTGAAATTAAGTAGGGGTCATATTGAAGCAGGAGTATATAAACAGTGTTGTGGAGGTGAAGAGAGTGACAGACAGAATCATGAAATTAAAGCTGGATATTGAAGGTGTGATGATGAGTGTTGTCAGTGAGTTTTCCCCACAGGTTGGATGTCAGTTAGAATAAAGAGAAATTCTGCAGCAAGTATGATTGAGTGTTAAAGAGTGCCACCGGGGGGAGAGAGTGACGACTGATGCAGACTTCAGTGGACAATGAACAGACTTCAAGGGAACAGAGGTGATGAGGACGTGTGGGGTAAGTATGATGTAAAGGAGAGAAATGCATAAAGGGCACACGGTTGTTAATGGTGCGAAAATGATGGAAACGGCTGTAGTGAACACGCTTCAACAAGAGATGACTGATAATATACAGCTGTAGTGCTGAGGGAAACTGCCAAGCAGGAGTTTGATATTTCCTCTGGACAGAACAAAAAAAGACAAGGATACTTGGTGTTGGAATGAGGAACAGCAGAAAGTATTCAAAGGTATACAGGAGTACTGGAAGGCTATGCATACAAAGGGAGACGTGGCAAAGGAAAAGACTTGTATGTGAGGCTGGACACTAAGGAAAGAAAAAAGGACTTGTATTGATTGGCTGTGCAGAGACATAAAGCTGGAACGAATTTTCAGCATGTTAGAGTGATTATGGATAGAGATGAAAATGTAGTGAGAAACTACTGTACTTTCTGGACTTCAGGTGCACCGGATTATCAGGAGCACTGTCGATGAACGGGTCTGTCAGGGACCTGGGCTTGAGCGACCCAGGGTCCCTGAGCAGTTATGGATTTTTTTATATTTTATGAAAATGTGTGTGCACTGTTCTGCTGTCTGGGTTTTTTTCCATATGTGTATGTATAGGGAGGTGTGTGTGTGGGTGTGGCTGTAGCTGGAAGACCGGGTAACAGGCACCGTCAGGGGGTCGTTAGGGAAGCAACGCTTGCGCCAATGGCGCTCCTCACTGCAGCGGGATTCCCGGACTTCCCAACTGCCAGCTGTGGTGAGTAATAAGGACAATTTATCATTTGCAACTTCATCTGTTCGTTGGACGATGAACTGTAAGACTGATAGCACTGAAGCTCAGTTAGCTGCCCGCCCTGAAGCTCAGTCTCCTGCCTAGTCACTAGCCGGCCAGCCTATAGCTCTGTCTGCTGCTCAACTACCTGCTCAATTTCCACCACAAACGTATCTACAGTCAGTAACCCATCCGTCAGCACAGCCAGCTGCAGCCCAGCCGTTATCATAGCCAGCTGTAGCCCAGCCTGTAACACAGCCTGCTGTAGCCCAGCCTGTAATATAGCCTGCTATAGCCCAACCTGTAGCCCGGCCCGTAGCACGACTTGCAGCTCAGCCATTAGCTCTGCACGCAGCTCAGCCATCTGTTCAGCCAGAGGTCTCCATACCTGCTGACCCTGTGTCTGCCTCTGCTGGAGGGTCCGAGGGACCTGCTCAGCCCGACCCAGAGGTCAGCGCACTTGGGGTACCCGCTCAGCCCGCGCCGTAGGTCAGCGCGCCTGGGGGACCCGGTCAGTCCGAGCCGGAGGTCAGCACGCTGGAGGGACAACGTCCATGTCCAGCACGGCCTGCTCGGCCTGCACGTCCACACCCAGCATGGCCTGCACGTCACAAACCACCTGCCATGGTTCACAATAACCCATCAGAGCGGTTATGGAGCAGGCCGCCAGAGATGCAGTGCCGCCACCACTGGACCCGTGGCAGGCCGCCTGAGCTGCAACGCGGCCGCCACTGGACTCCACGTAAACTATTTTGTGGGGACTATTTAGATACTGTTGATGGATGCGCGGTCGGACTTTGAGAGTATGAACCTGGAAGGGTTTTTTTCTTTTGTTTAGTTTGGGAAGGCTCTAGCTCTCCGTGCTAGACCTCCCACCACCCACCCTGGGTTCGTTTGAACTCTGTTTTTGGTTGGTGATTGTTTTTGGGCCTTCGGGAGCGGAACCCTGAGAGGGGGGGTACTGTCAGCGACCTGGGCTTGAGTGGCCCAGGGTCCCTGAGCAGTTGTGGACTTTTTTATATTTTATGAAAATGTGTGTGCACTGTTCTGCTGTCTGGGTTTTTTTTTCCATGTGTGTATGTATAGGGAGGTGTGTGTGGGGGAGTGGCTGTAGCCGGAAGACCACGAGGATGATGCTTAATGGTGTGGTGAAGCCTCCACCGACCCGGGATGATTGAGTGAGACTCCATGTCAGTGTCTTGAGAGCAAAGTCTCAGTCAGTGTCCCGCAGGGGTTGTGTGCCTTGACGGCTGCGTCTATTGTTTCCCCCCAGGAGGAGCATGGGAAGCCTGAGAGCAGCAAGCACTGGGAGTGCAGACACATGGGAGCGGAGAGCACGAAGCAGTTGGGAAGAAGACATGGCACAGGAGTCGGGGGAGAGCACAGGGTTTTTTTGTGTGAACTGTTTACATCACTGTAAATAAACGCAATGCTCATTATTAAGAGTCCTGCATCTGGGTCCTCATTCCCCTCTTCCCAGACAGGGTCTGTTTTCATACATAAAGCGCACCAGATTATAAGGCGCATTAAGCAAAATAAAACAGTCAGATAAGTCAAATTTTACTCAACTCATTCTTCTTGCTTCCTCTGCTTCCATACCATTGATTCATTAATGTTGAATTCTCTCGCAGCTGCTCTATTCCCATGTTGTTGCAGTATATTAATGACTAACCGCGTATAGTGGATGGATTATCTCAGTTGTTCTCCTGACTGAAGTTTGGTCCATTTGCAGCATCTTGCCATGTGATTGCATTTTTCCCTAACCATCGGGAACCCTCATGTTAACTTTTATTAAGTGGAAAAAAAGTTAGCGTTCATCCTCCAGCTTCACTGTGTTTATGTTATGTTAACATAGCTGTGTCACTAGCGATCACGTAGCACATCATTATATATCAGCAAACCCAACTTCAGTAACCCTACAAACGTCACTGCTGTTTAGTTTTCTGTCTTCATTTATGTTGGAAGTGATGGCAAAGCTGTATGTTTTAATTTTTTCAGAAATCTCTCAGTCAGAACATGCTATATCATGTTTAGGTGGAAACTAGCGAGCTAACTTCCTGCTAACTTCCAACTCCATGAAATTTAATAAATCCTGTTTTCATGGATGCCTGGATGTAAAACTTAATTGTTACACCTGGTAAAGCAGCAAGGCTGATCATTTTATTAAAGATGAAAGAATTTAGACAGTTTTTAACTCTCAGTGATGCCGCAGTGTTCGTTTGAATTTGTGACCTGAAACTGATGGAGTTTTGTACCCAGATTACTCCGCGAGGCTCCTGACTACGGAAGCTGTAATGCTCCGCCAATCCATCAAGCGGTGTGGCTTTGTAGCTTACCAAAGTCGTACTAAAATATTTTTTGACAGATTTTTGAGGGCTGTGCACCATTAAAGGATTTTAAGTGCGCCTTACAGTGAGGAAAATAGGGTGATGAAAACAGAGAGCAAGACAGAGGAGGATAGATGGAGGAAAACTAGTGAAAAGCAGAGGACTAGAAAGAAGGAAGTAATGGTACTTGTGGATATACTTACAAAAGAGCCATAAGGCAGGAGGAAAGGGAGAAGAGCACAGAAAAGTTTCATGGATGTAGTGAACAAGGACATGTTGAGTTTTGGTTTGACAGAAGAGGACACGAGCGATAAGGTGAGAAGATGGCAGATTTCTTCTGGTGACTCCTAAAGGGAGCAGCTAAAAGATTGAAAGATTCAGTAAAATTCCCAAGATACAACCACATCAATCAGACATGTTTCCTGCATATCAGTAATTATCATACACTAAAGTTTTAATGAGCTTAGAGGTAAGTATAGATGGCATCTGTCCTGGAAGCATTTTTAAAATTCATGTTTACTTTTAATGAAGCCCACAATGTGGTCGAAATCAAGCCTCATTTACTCATTATTAAAATGTTTTATTACAATATTTCCTCACTGTGGTTGAACACATTTCATCACTTTATGTTGGTCATCATTAAACCATCAAAACTACAGATTGTCAAATTCAAAATCTTCAAAGTCACTCCAATACAACATTAATCATGTGAAATACTTTCAGCTTTAATACAGTACTTTCATACTGTAATATTATGTATAGTATTACAATAAACAGCCAACCTATGTGGAGCAATTCACTTCGGATCCTTTCACACACAGACTGATGGATCACAGTATTTTTTGCATCGTAAGAGGGGCTCTAAGAGAAAGTTATGATGACCAGAGTACGAATGTCACTCTGGCTTCACTCTGTGGACTCCTGCTACTTATATTAATTGTTTTGTTGTTTACATGAAATTGGTTTCAGCTCCATGCATCATGTTATCTGATAAGACCAGCTGCGACCTCAGGATATCAAACATGCCACTGATGTAAGTAATGCAAAAATACACAGTGTTTCGCAGTGGTAAAATTTGCCTTGTCAGTCAGATCATGTTCTTCTTGCTCAGGGTGTTTTTGAGGCTGACATTATATAAACATATGTTAAAAAAAAGAAATTCCCCTCTCGCTCCAGTGGGCGGTCTATCCTTCAAGTTCTGGTCCTCGACCAGAGGCCTGGGAGCTTGAGGGTCCTATGTAGTATCTTAACTATTCCTAGGACTGCGCTGTTCTGGACAGAGATCTCGGATGTTGTTCCTGGGATCTGCTGGAGCCACTCCTAGCTTGGGAGTCACTGCACCTAGTGCTCCGATTACCACTGGGACCACTGTTACCTTCACCCTCCACATTTTCCACAGCTCTTCTCTCACCCCTTGGTACTCCAGCTTCTCATGTTCCTTCTTCTTGTCATTAGGTATTGCTGTGTCTATCATTACAGCCATCTTCTTCTGTTTGTCTACCACCACTATGTCCAGTTGGTTGGCCATCACCATTTTGTCCATCTGTATCTCGAAGTCCCACTGGAACTTAGGTTGGTCATTCTGGACAACCCTAGGGGACATCTCCCATTTTAACCTTGGGACTTCCAGGGCGTCTTTACACAGCCTGCACCTGGGGTCTTGCCTGGGGGTCTTGATGGTTCCTGCTCTTTCTTGGGTTTGGGCTGACGATTGCTCCATTCCATAGTCAGTATCCATAGCCAGTCTTGTCAATGTCAATGTTTTTATTTTATAGTGGGCTCTTTACATTTTGAGAGAAGCCAGCTGAGTCTAATAATAGATTAAATGCCATGTTAAGGCTTTCATTTTCACATGATGAAAGCTTTCATTTTCAGATGATGAGCCATGCAGCTGCTTAGCAGCGTTGTAGTCAGAACATCACATAATTTAGATCTACAGAAATATTTTTTTGTTGCTACTTTGTACATTTAATGATTTAATACATAAGAAGTATAAAGGTAAAAATGATTAACAACATGTTGCTGGAATAACAGTATTTTGATGATGAATCCTTTATTTGTCACTTGCAGCTGTCTGCAGCAAAATTGGACCCCTTCCAACCATTCATACATTACACAAACATCACACTGGGGAGACAGGTCAGAACAGGCAGCATTAAAGAAGTTGCAGTTGTTCTTAATGTCCACCACTGGTCACCAGGTCTATTAATTTCCCGTTGCAAAGCCATATTGCGTTCAATAAACACAGTCTGAATACTCACGGCTTGCCCTTCGTCAATCATGTCAGCCAGCCTTGTGGGGTTTTGAACAGCTGTAACCGCTTTCTTTGTCCTTCGATAAGCCTGGTCCGAGCCAGCTCCGATCAGCCAGAACTCTGTTATCATGGTTCCAAAAAAGGTAGATGTCATTCAGTGTCCTCCATCGAGAGTGTCGCCAGGCACCCGACGCAACCGACCATCGAGTATCCAGCAGCAAACGTCTCTGCAGGACAATCAGGCTCTCCCGAGCCTAGGCTTCTGGTCGAGAGTAGGGTGTCAATTTCGTTAAGGGACCAGTTGATCAAATCAGGTTTTAGAGAGCAAGACTGAGAGTCTCTCTGAAGGTTAGAGTTAGACGAGACTAGACAAGGACATAGAAGCCAAGCAGGAAAGATAAGGGAGGGAGAGGGTGAGAGATGCATCCGCCACTGCCAAGAGAGCTCCCTTATGTAGCAGGTTTTCAGCTAAACATGCCAGTGCACTTCAGACCAGGACAGACCCTAAGACAAACACTAGCTCACCCCAAGGGAAAAAATTTCAAACACAAGCTAATCAATAAATAACAGGAACAAATTACAAACTTGGAAAGCTAGAAAAATACAGGCAATAAATACAACACCTTAGCAACATTGTGTATGGTGTGCAGTGAGTCCATGGAGCATCCACTCCATAAAAGCATGACAAACATAGAAGAGCCACTTCAACAGGACAAGATTCAGATGTACATCTGCACCTTATTCTTTAAAGACGAAAGACATATTTTAAAGAGTGCCAGTGTTCCCATTTAGGACCGAGAAGACAGGTGTTTCTAAAGAGGCCGTCTATGTCCACTGTGAATGACCATCATTGAACAGAGGGGGTGATTTATGAGCTCACCTATCAGCCACCTACAAACCAGTTTTGAGGTCCCTTCCCAGGTCCTTCAATCCTAACTCACACCTTGCATCGGGTGACCTCAGTAGGTCACATGATGGTGTGGAGCAATAAATATGGCTTCACCCTAAATTGTTTTTCACACCTTGGGTCATGTGATGAGGCACATGATCAATAGTGGGCCAATGACCACTAGGATTCAAACACCTGGGATTCTCCACCTCTTTGTCTTTAGAACTGAAGATGAAACATCTTCAAAACGTTTAAGAAGTCCAGTTGCTTTCTTTTTCAGTATCGTTTGTATGAAGAAGCTGAGTCTAAATATTTCCACTGCAGAAGTGAAGCAAATGTGTGTATTCTAATGTTTACAAATTATCTTATAAAAAGAAAATAAAAACCATACACTGTCAAAAATGTCAATGTTCATGTTTATTTTCATTAAAAACATGTAGATTACTGCATCTCTTCACTTTTTGTTTTCCTTAAAATATATCTTGTTTCATAGCAGTCTGTTTTCTGCAATCGTTTCACTAAATTTATCCAGAATCATAAAAGGAACATTTTTAAATTATGTATCTGTTGAACTAAATTAGAAGCAGCTGTAATAAAAACAACTTTAACATTAGGCTATATAACTGCATACTTCATCCTCGATTTTTCCCCCACCCTCATTGTTTTCTCTCGTTTTTCTGTCCCTTTTCTTCTTCTGTTCCTCTGATTTCATCTCCTGTCTTTTACCTGTCTGGCCTTCACCCCCTGTCCGCTCCAACATAATATTCATACAGAAAAAAATGAATAATGAAATTAAATAAATAAATAAAACAAAAACATAAAAAGAGGAGCCTACAGAGAGTCTATGCTGCTCCTCTTGGGAAAGCAAATATGTTTGGCACAACAAAGCATTCAGACCATTATTCTGCTGGACAGGACAGGTTTAAAAAAAGTACTGATGTAATTCATAGTGAGGAAACAGTAGAGTACAGAGGAGGTGAAGAATCTTTGGTGTGGATGGCAGTACTCAGGTCCACCTGAGGCATTGAGTAGACAACATCAGTTGCTTCACCACAGGGGGCGCTGCTGGTGACAGGAATGTGGGAAAACTCCACTTCAGCGTAGCAGAGGTTATCTGCCTTAAAGAGATAAAGAGGTGAGATCAAACATTAGACTCCAAAAATATGTTATGATTAAAAAAAATCTTGAATAGATAAACTGACAAGAAAAAACCCAAAAAAAACCCCATTAATTATCATAAAGCCTCTGAAGTCATCTTTCAAAATACTTTTGCAACAAAAACAACCTTTGATAGACTTGTTTTCCACCAGAAAGGTGTTTATATATATCTATATCTATCTATCTATAGATAGATATAGATATATGTGTGTGTGTGTGTGTGTGTAAATACATATATGATTTGCCTGTCCCATTTGATACTTTAATAATTCAGAATTATTGTCTGGAGGACAAGAAAGATATCCAGTGGATTTATTTTACCCAGTGTATCATTATGGTCCACTTGATTGATCTTTGTTGTTATTATTTATTTAATTATTTATTTTATTTCAAGTTATTACAGACAGGACAGACATGACTGGGGGATAGGAAAGGGAGAAAGAAAGAAAGAAAGAAAGAAAGAAAGAAAGAAAGAGAGAAGACACTAAAAAATCTGCTCGCTCACCTGTTGAAAGGGAAAAAAAAAGAAAACAAGCAAAAAGAGAGCAACACAATAAACACAAGACGACAGCAATAACCTAGATAAGTGTTAACCAACAGTAAATACTAAATATTGAATGTTATTGTGCAGCATGTGACCAACAGGTCACGATGTGCTTCGAGGTAGCAGCCAATAAAGTTTGTGAGCACACCTGTATGTGTGAGCATGCTTGTATTTAAAAAGTTTCTCCATGTAACAGTCTGCTAGAAGGTGTGGGGAGCCATAGCCCCGTCCCCCAGGACATGAGCACGCATGCAGGAGATCCAAACCCCAGACATCCAGAGGCCCCCAGAGCACGAGAGCCCAAGGAGGACCATCCGCAACCGCCCCACCCTCCTGGAAGGAGCTGAGCCACGGGCGCCAGGCCCTGCCAAGCAGCCACCGGGAGTGAGCCAGTACATACCTGAGCGCCCAGCCCCCAACCACTGACGGCTGAGGGCATCTGCCACTGGCAGGGAGTGTGGTGGGGGGAGATAGGCCCCAACACCTGGGGGGACCTGAGATCTTCCCAGAGAGATGGAGTCTAATACCCAACCTGACACACAGACACAAGCATGCATTCCCATCCTCATGCTCACATATACAAATACTTGGCACTCGCCCAACGTGGAGACAAACAGAAACAGACACTGCACACACACTCACACTCCCCAAGCATACTCTACACACCAGGTCCAGGTACCCTCGCCCGCAGAGGGGCAATCCGCCCCTAGACCCAGAATATGTTACCCCTTTTCCCTGGGGTGGAGACAAGCAGACTGCCCCTGCAGCAGCAGGGAAGCCCTGCATCCCAGACCCCGACCAGACAGCCAACTCCTCCTACCAGCCTCTGCCCCGATAACAAAAGAGAACGGCGTGTGAGGTCTATATTTTCAACTCCATCTGACTGGGGGTCTTCGGTGGTGGCATAAACTGAAGACACTTCGACAGGAGGTGACCTGCAGGGTATGTCACACTTTCTAATATCTTCATACAACCTGTTTTCTTCAGCAGGAGAACAAACCAGCTGACAGATACAAACCAAACAATAATGAAGCTGATGTGTGTCGCATTTCCTAAAACTCACCGGCATGTCAGCATACTCTGTTTCCACAGGAGGTCCTGAAAAACATCCAGGTCAGAAAATAAACATGATGAACCTGAGGAACTAAACTCAGGAACAATATGAAGAACTACAAATGAACTACAGTTAGATAAGACACATGACTGATAAAGAATCAAAACCATATCAATCAAATCTGCTACAATCAGTTTCTGTTGTGAGTCATAAATGAACATTCGGTGCTCTTTTTACAAACAGACTGAACTTCAAAAGTGAAAACAGCGTGACAGAAACGTCACACCTGACTTAATTCATGCAAACTGGGACATTCTGAGCTGAGACAGGTCAACCATGGTGCCATGTTTTCCTGTGTTTTATGGTTATTTTATAAAACTGTAATTTTGAAGGATTATTTTTGAACATATCCAAGTGAGACTCTGTCTTGGTGATCGTCACCATCAGATCAGTAACACCTTTCAGTCCAGTGGTCTGTTTTCACAGCAGCTCTGTCAGTCTGAGATTATCTGGTGTTAACATGACGTAGACACACTCTCATCGTGGTGACTGGATCAGAGTTACGCTGATTTTACACAACAAAAGGTGGAAAACGGTGGAAGAGAAAAAATATTTTCTATTTGGTCTTCCTGTATAAATCTTAATGACAATTACACTTTGGTAAATAATCTGCTTTAAAAGGTGTTTATGATGACAATACAATGAATAAGGGAGCATATTATACTGTACATGCTGCGTGTTGACATTTCCGTTGATTGACAGAATATTTAATCCATGCATGAAAAAGTGAGCAAGTAATTTTTACTGTGATGAAAACACTGTGTTTGTTTCATGTAGCCTCACCTCTGGGTTTAGTGGTCCTGCTCTTCAAGTAGAAAATCAGCAGAGCTGCTGATAAGATGACGATCATAACGACCAGAATCAGACCCACATAAATCAGCACATCTGCAGGAGTTTAACAGAGAAGATTTCTTTTACTCACAGTGTAAACATGTGGCCTCCAGGTCTGTTCATGTAGCAGTAAAGTTGTGCACATACAGAGTAATGTGTATTTTTAGATTGAAAACAGTTCCTCAAACATTACCTGAGAAACTGTTTATCAAGCATGACGGAACAATTTTTATTTAAAAACTATTGACTTCAGTTTCCTTCTGCATTAAGTTATTTTATGAAATAGTTATTAAAAAGCATAGAAACTGTTTATTTTTTCACTAAGTTTTCTGCATTGAGCACCTGCTTCTCATTTACAACACTTAAATATCTGAGTGCTTCTTCCACAGCTCTTAATGTGTCATTCTTTTGTAGTTCTCTGATAAAAACACATTAATGAACCCAAAGCCCTTTTCTACTCGGGCACTCATATGACCTGCCTCATTCATCCTCTTGGACAAACACTTTTGTGCTTTCTATCCAACAGTGACACTCTGATAAACACACTGGAATTTGGGATCAAACAACTGGTCTTCCAATTAGTAGATGACATGCTCTACCTCCTGAGTGACAGCCACCCAATATATTGTACCTGATCTTGCATCTTTGGTTTCAGAGGAGGCTGATGAAGGTGTGGAGCTTCCTGAAGTTGAGCTTAAACTCTGTGTTGTTGGTGGTGTGGAGGCTGATGAGAGAAACACTGAAGCTGAAAAAGGTCTCAGAGTCCCGTTTGGTGTTGAAGTGGTTGAAGCTGTGAACAATGAAACCATCAGAGTCATAATAAGACCACTTGAAGCAGTTTATATATCTGCATGTGACTGACGTGGTTATGGGCTGTTTGACAGCAGAACTGATGAAACTTGATGTTTCAGATAAATATAACATCTGTAGGTGATTTGAAAGAAAAGTAGCTGCCTTTGAGACGGGAAACTTCTGTCACACCTTCAAAGACAAACACGACTGTTAGCAGAAACTCACCTGCTGTGACAATCAGCTCAAAATCATCGTTTCCATCTGGACTCAAAATTCTGTCCAAAGAGCACCTGTACCGTCCTGAGTCAGACTGTTTCAGCTGTGTGATGCTCACATACAGAGTATATGACAGAGTATCTGTTTGTTCATATTTAATGCTGTATCTGCCGTTCTGAGCTGCATCATCAGATGTTTCAACAAGAATGTTTCCTTTTTCACATTTTTCCTTACAGAACAGTTTCCTGCTTCCAGACAAATAAAAGCTGCATGCAACTGTGATGTTTCCTCCTTCCTCTGCTCTGCGGGTGAGAGTTTGTGCTTTGACCAAACCAGTGTTTCCATCCTGAAGTGCTGCTGAAAGGATGAACAATCATTAGTTACAATCTTACTGTAGATTAATTTAAAGACAGATGGTTATCACTGTGTTTTTTTTTTCTTCAGTATATAAAATAAAGAATAATTCAGTGTTGTTTCAGGAGCTCTACTAAGATGTTCAGAAGGACAGAGAAAAAAATATTTGATTGCAGACTAAATTTACAATAAAAATTCAAAAAGTCATTTCTGGGGTTAAAAGTAAAATGAAAATGATTTGCACACTGCAGTGATGCAAAAGCAGAAGTTTGTGTAAACATTTAAATTCGACGTATGTTTATATTTCAGGGTTTTATCTTTTTATAACTATTAAAACGTGTCCTTTCTATGAGCTGCATGTTTGAGTGACTCTTTTCCAAACACTCAGTTTAACCACAGAAAGAAATAATTTTTATGAGAGAGAACAAAGAAGTGAAGCAAGTTGTAAAGCCAGCTGATTACCTACAAATGACAATAAAATGGAGACAAATAAGACTTAGAAGACAGAAAGTGACAGAGAGAAGAAGAGAATTTACTCACTGAGGAAGATGAAGCAGACCAAAGTGTGCTTCATCTCAGAGCTCTGATGGTTTAATGCTGCTTCTCTTCTTCTTCACTGCAAACCAGGAACTTCTTACTTCTCTTAATGATGAGGTCACGCCCTCAAACCTCACGCACGCACGCACACACACACACACACACACACACGCACGCACGCACACACAAACACACACACACACACACACACACACTATTGCAACAGTGTTTCTTTATTTAAGTTTCCTGTTTCCTCTCATAACTTAAATCTTTTCCACTTTCAAAGCTTCATTCAGGCTCTAAAGAAACCGACCGCTTGAGGTTTACTAAACTACAATTATACATTATTAGTTATAAACTAGACTTGCTCATTATACTAAAATGCTGTCAGTCCTCCATTTTCATCAGATCAAACAGAACACTACAATCTCTCTAAAGGCTATTTTTCACATCTGCTCTGCAAAAATGTTCTTCACAGAGGCATATCTGGAACTTTTGATCAAAATAATGCACCGTTGTTTAACTATTTGGTCAGTTAAAGACTTTGGAAATTAAAGAGGGGCAGCATGCAAACAAACAATATTTAATATTTCATTTATCAGAAGACTCAGAAATTAAATTTAAATTGTGTATCATAACATCTTTTAATGTTCAGAGATTAATCCATTGTCTACCCAAACTTAAACACAATAATGGAGGAAAGGAAAATATTTACCAAGTGTCTATTTTTGTAGTCATTCTTTTCTTCTTTATTTGAAGTTAATGTATTTTTTATGTAGTGTTGTTTTTATCTGACAAAATTCTGACCAAACAGAATAACCTTATATATATGTTACATTTTTATTTTGCCCGTTCACAAGAAATTGTAACCCCAGGTCAAAAAGATACAAAAGAAGTAGACTATATATATAAGTCATAACAAATATAAATGTATCCTGTCCTCCGCTCAGTTACATAACAACGTGGAGGCAAGGACCTCACAGCACAAGCATACTCCCAGCCTATTATAAGTATGTGTTGCACAAAAGTACAGACATTCTGTACTTACTTAGAAGTACAAATACTACTGTTAAAAAATACTCCAGTAAAAGTTGAAGTACTGATTCAACTTCTTTACTCAAGTAAAAGTAAAAAAGTACAGGCCCTGAAATGTACTCAAAGTAATATAGTAAAAAGTAGCTCTTTGGAGGATGTTTCTATTTTGGTGCAAAGCTAACTGAACCTTGTGCTACAATAACATAATGATAAAATAATATCACTAGATGGGAACACAAACTTTAGTGTCACTTTTTTATATTCTAATCAATGAAAATAAGAGTAAAAATAAAAACTGTATATCCATTTTCTGTTGCCTACATTGTAAAGGTTGACTTTGCCTCTAAACAGGAAAATATGTATAGTGTAGCTGTCGCAGTAAGATATAATTATATTGTTCAAAGCTGAGTATTTACAGTTTTTTCTGATTGCTTAAGCACATTTTTTGTAACTATTGGCTATTTTTGCAAAACTCTACACACAAATAAGAAAACCTGTCACCCAATTATCAAAACATTGTAGTTCTCTTGCAAAAGCGAATACAGCTAGATTAACTCTTCACACCTTCGTAAAAATGGTGTTTTCGTATCAAACAGTACACACAAGCCATCATCTACTAAGCACACAATGCGCCAACTACACACTGATGGTATGAATACAAAACACATCTGATTTTTGCTTTCTCTGTGCACAAGGTAGGCCATGTCAGTTTGAGCTCATACTTTTGTCATAGATCCATAAGCATAGAGGGATCCAAACTTCTGGTACTGGTGTTTATTCACACACATCAAAACAAACACAAGTGTTTATTTCCAAGTACAGGACTATTTGCAATCACCATATTGACTATATGGGTTTCTTGGTCTGCAGTGAACATGCTTCCTCTGCCCCAGCATCTGGTCGTCTAGCAATTCTGTAAAGTAACAATTTCAGTATTTTTACATCTATGGTATTTTTGTGTTTCTCATTAGCATGGCAGTGCTACAGATCTTAGTGCAGAGTGACTGTACTAACCGATTCTGATTTCGAAATGTCCTTATGATGCTTGCTACAGTGTAGCAGCTCGAGTTAGGCTGGACCCGTTGGCCAGCTTCCCCCAGGGTCACTCCATGGTTGATTACATGGTCCACTATTGTAGCTCTGATGTCATCAGCAATTCTATTTCTTACTCTTCTTACCCTTCCTCTCCCCCTCCTCGTCCTCCTCCCCCCCCCTCCTCATCCTCCTCTTGCTCCTCCTTGTCCTTGTTGTCCTCTTCGTCCTACTTCTTCACCTCCACGTCCTGTTCCTCGGCCTCCTCTACTTCTCACTCTTCCTGCTCCCTCCACTGTACTCCACACACAGAGCTTACCTGTATTATAGTGCTTAGGCTGATTGCAAAGTGAACTAATTATCTAAAAAAGTTTTCACATGTGACAGTGTGCCAGACGGTTGGCAAAATAGCATAAATAATGGCCATAAATGTGTATAGTTTTGCTAGGAGTGTGTTGGAAATTTGGTAATTGAGTGTAAGCAGTGAATTGTGCCTACAGTTTTGCAAAGTGTGTGTTACAAAATGGCAAACTGAGTGCAAAGCAGTGTTTGTGCTTTTAGTTTTGCAAACTCAGTGAGTGGTTTTGCTATAAGTATTAATAGTTTTAGAAATTGTGCTATAAGAATCACAGTTAGGGTTTAAGCATTCAGAAAAAACTGTAATGTAATTCCATATGTTGTATTGTTGCCACCTTCTGGTGGACTTGAGTATTGCGCTTTGAGGTGCGCATGGTTTGGACGGATGTTCAATTAAGGCACACATGCCGCCGGTAGGTGAAGGATCAAGCCAGAAAACAAGCTACCTTGTGAATAAGGAGCAAAACATGGAGTGCAATTGCTCCTGAATGTTTGGTAGAAAGGCGCACACGGTACGTTTTTGTTTGGGTTTTAATTTTATTTTGCTGACACAATATCTGTGTTTGCTGGTGAAGACGAGATTAAAATACTGGTTAAACATCAGTTGGAGCATGGCTCTTTATTCTACACTAAACATTAAAAATAACCTTCGGGAGCGGTTACATATGGTCAGGGATTAAAGCTGTGGTTCTCTAAGTGCGAATATGTGGTCGGGTCTGTCGCGCATCATTTACAGTGGTGCTAAAACCCACCACTGGGGCACGGGAGACCCGACCACATGTTCACACTTTTCAGTAGTGATGGCCCGCTTGAAGCTGACGCTCCGGAGCGTGTGTCGAAAAAAACAACACACTGGTTCAGAACCAGTGTCGAGGCTTGCTTCGTTTGGCAAAAGTCACGTGACCAGTGACGTCCGAAGCTTCATTACGCACGTAATTGCTTCGGTACCTGATTCAAATGGAACGAAGTGAATCATTTGCGGGATTTGTGGAGTGTTTTGATGGTGGCAGATAGCGAACCACTGATCATTCTACTGAGAGATTTGGTTCTGTCGTGTGGGAGTATTTTGAGTTGATTCTGGTCGGTGGGTTGTCCAGCTTTGTGTTCTGGCTGTTTGCTTTTGTTTTGTGCATGTTTATTTCATCTGAAAACGGGAAAAACTTAAAATGTCAAAAATCTGCTTTTCATAATATAAATATCATTAAATAACTTTAGAAAAACTTCCATTTGACTCGTAACATTTAATGTTATACAAAGATATATTTTATTTAAAAAAATAATCTTAAAATGTTAGTCTACAAAATGTGCAGCAATTTAATTTATTTATTCTCTTTAGCTGATACACTGTAAAACCTAATAAGTTCACAGAACTCAAAAATTGTTGTGTAACAGATTACACAACAATTTTTTAGTGATGTTTTTAAAAGTTTTAAGTTTAACTAAAATAAAAATTACAGTTGCAGTTGCCTTAAATTACCTCAATGTTAACTTATAAATGTTGATATTCCTCAACTTATAATTGGGGAGTAATAAACTCAAAATGTTCAATATTTTTCAACTTAATTAAGGTGGAAAATACACTCAAAATATTTTACATATTGCAACTCATACGATGTGGGAAATAAACTCAAACTTTTTCATATTTTCTAACTTATAATATGGGAAATAACACTTAAAATCTAATAAATATTTTTAAAATACTGTGGGAAATACATTTACGAATAATTCTAAACTGTTTGCCCAGTAAATTATAATCAGCTAAAAGTGTTAGAAAACATGAAAGTAACAACACTAACAATTTAACAACTTTTTTTATTAAACACAATGTGCTTTTAAAAAGGCACGGATAACGGAGCTCACTCATAAAAAGTGCTTCATAAATAAAACAAAAGAAAGACTCCAAGGGTCTCCATCTCAATTCTAAAATTAAATAACATTTTCAGTATTAACAGCAATTGCAGCTATTAGAACATTGAGGCATTTAACACTTACTGTACCTTGACAGCTGCAGCTCACTTATTTTAAAAATACATAAAAAAATGTACTGGTTTCCACTGCTGTACTTCATAGGTAACAAACATCAAGGCAGTGCATTAAGGTATTAGGCAACAGAACGTTAAACATGAATAGTCCACGAAATGAGCAGTCATTCACTTTAAATTTAAAGTAGAAGAGCCAAATGATTAGGAAAAAAAAAAAAGCTTCCTCAATACGCAGCTCAACAAGTAGTCCATTCTGAGTGATTCACTCATTGAACAAATCATTCTTCAGCATCAGTAGACGCCCTTTCAGTGGTTTGTTGTCCTCAAGGCACATCACAACCTTCTGGATAAATGTGAATGTAAGCTCAAGTTTCTTTGGGTATTGTAGGTCTAGTGCATAGATGTACCCAAAGAGCAGGAGAAATGAGTCAGCCAGATTTGTGGGACCATTCACAAGTATTTCATCCTCAACGACAATGCAGATGCTTTCGGGACTGAAGAGGGCCGAATCAGTAGTGTCACCCGTGACAACTGTCAGCAGAGCCACAGGAGTGTCAGTGAGGTCTGGACCATCTGCTGACTGCAAAACACAAATAATACAAGAATGAGTTCAGCCCCTCAAGGACACAAATCATGCTATTGATTAGAGGTGTGAATCTTCATAAGTCGCACGTTTCTTTTAGGATTATAATGTCAACGATTTAATTTGATACATCATGATGCATTAGAATAATCTTAATTTGGGTTTGGTTTCAAAACATATGTTTAAATAAATGTTTTCAATAATAAATATATGTCAAGATATTTGTTTTTGTTATTTACCAAACATTTCTCTGACCACAACATGGCACCTCCAAAAAAATAGAACACTTGAATTTTAGAAAGGGAGAGAGTTTTTAATCTGTGGATTTGTTTTTGTTTAATAATCTTTCAACTATTTTCATGTTTTCTGGTTTATGCGTAAGAATTTTCTTGCAATCTTATTCAACAACAGTTGATATATGGGAGAAAACAAGTCAGATGAGGACAGTTTTGAACCTCCTTCCTGATATACACCCTGGTTCTCCTTGAGTTCTGAGTGATATATTCGACTGAACAGCTAGGCAAAGGGGTTGATGCTGAGGGCAGTACACTTACATCACAAGTCCTGAATAACGTGGAGGCATCTTCACGCAGGTACACAGGAAGTGCATGAAGGACGAGGACCCATCTTGTATTTACATCACGCTGTTCCTAGATGAACATACAATATCTATTAGAATAGTATTTACACAAATGCAGAGTAAAAACAAAGTGTTGGATAGCCATGTTCTGATTGTCATTGTTATAGATCAGGGGTGTCCAAACTTTTTGTGTAACGGGCTAAAGATGGTAAATTCAGTATTTTGGATAACCGTATTTTTAGTAATACACATTTTAAATTAATAAGTTTCCATTGTAAATACATCAACAACTCACAAAGGAAAAACTTCCAAATGTAAACCAATTTTTACAAAAACTTGTACTTGTAAACAAGTACTTGTAAACAAGTACTTGTTTGGACTTCTTTAAATTGAAGCTGATAAATCTTTTTAACACAACACTTTTTGAAAGGATACATTTTGTCAAGCTGTCCTTCTCCTAAAATGACAACCTTGTATCCATGGCATAATCACTTAATCGTGGGGCACAGTTGAAGCAATTGACACTATGGCTTCTTACAGCTGTGTACAAACCATTTGTTAATGTAATTCTGAATCATGTGAAATGAAAAATTTACCTGAATGTCATAAATTCTCATGAGCTTTGCTAGCTCCTCTGCAATCTTGCCAGTCTTGATGGCCTTGTCTCGGAACAAAGTGATGAGTCTAGGCGTGTGTCTGTCCAGCTCCTTGTAGAATTGAGTGCGCAGGTTAACATTCTTGATTCGGTGGAACTCTGCAACCACCTGTACATGAACAGAAATACACAGAAATGAACAAAGATGAATTAGGAGCAGAAATGTGAATGTATTTTAAAAAGTTCTCAGGTTAGCAAAACCAGAGCAATTCTAGTCAGAACCAAGGCCAAAATAGAAAGTTATTCACCATTCTTTGTAATGTTATCTAAAGGAAATTTAAATAAATAAACTTCTAGAGACTTTGTTTACTGTGAATGGGGAAAAAAAATACGTCACAGAGTGATGTGTTGTCATTTTACATCTGTCATTTGCTTTTTGGTAAATTGTTTGAAAATCTAGACTTTTAAAAACTGGGAGAACAGTAAAGAGACAGACAGACATATATACACACACATCTATCTATCTATCTAATATATATATATATATATATGTATATATGTATATATATATATATATATATATATACATACATATATACATATATACATATATACACACACACAGTGTTGGGGAGTAACGGAATACATGTACCGCCGTTACGTATTCAGAATACAAAATATGAGTAACTGTATTCCGTTACAGTTACCGTTTAAAAAGGTGGTATTCAGAATACAGTTACTTTGTTGAAATAAATGGATTACACGGCGGTACTTCCCTGTTTCATATTGTGGCGGGTCAGGACTGTTTGGGTTTGTTTGACAGCTACGTTCTGTTGTTCCAGGCGGCAGCGTTACGGTTGCCATGGTTACAGGGTGACGCTCTCTCTCTGCGTGTTTCCTGGGTGAGAGAGCGCTTTTTTGTTGTTGTTGTTGTGCTAAGCTAAAAGGCAGAACGCTACAGGCATAGCTCTAAAGCATGTAGCCTGATGGGCAGTGTAGTCCGTGCTGCAGGGAGAATGGACTACCATACCCGTTATGTGTCTGTGAGCGAGGGAGGGAGAGAAAGGAAAAGTCCGAGCTGTCACGGAGCAAAAACGGGAGCTGGAAGCATGTAAATATAATAATAACCACAGCAGCCAAGAAGAGTGCCTGAGGAGCCCATTTGTAAGTAAGCTATTAAGACTCAACTGTACACTGTGTTCGTGTTTTCCTCCGGAAAAAATAAGTTCCGTTGGAACAGCCTTTCAACGCCTCTCTCTGTCTCCCGCAAGCAAAGTTGACCCAGACAACAAAGTAAAGCTAGTTTTCGGCTACCAGCCCGACAGGGAACCGGACGTATTAGCCAGAGGTCCCTTTACTACGTTTCGGAGCCGCGGACCTTCAGTAACAGTAATAAATCTCAGCAATAGGACATTCATGTAGTTGTAAACAGCATGATAATATATTAAGTATTCCAAAGTATTCAGAATACGTTACTCTCATTGAGTAACGTAACGGAATACGTTACAGAATACATATATATATATATATATACACACACATTTTATATTTTATTTTTTTACCTGTGACTCCATAAGTAGGGCTGGCCATCTGTCCACGACGTCTCTCACTAGTGGAGCTCCAACAATTTCTTGGCGACATAGGGCATAGGTTGTGTCCATGAGGACATAGTGAAGGCTAAAGTCCCCATTCAGTCTTGGCTTGAACCTCTCTTGAATTATTTCTTTCAGCTCCTCCACTGACTTTGGTCGCTCAAGTAGAGTAAGTTTCAGGGCGGTGTCTCGTTCAACATACACATGCAGCACATGCTTCTGGGCAGCAGCCATCTTTTGGTTCCTGGAAAAAAAAAAGAAAAAAAAAAACACATTAATTTTTATGGAGAGTAAAGGTGATACAAACAACGTATACAAGTCCATAGCCTCACTTGAACGATGGGAAGTATGGACAGACACCTGCAGGAGTGAGGCAGTTTATTCATGGACCCACTGCCCAGTCTTGACTTGTAGAGCTCGCTTAGTGGAATACCCCTCTAAACTGTTAAAAGGATTTCGAGATTATCTCACAACCACATATTTGAGACTACGAAAAAATACAAACATGTGTCTAATCATGATAACACACTCATGTTGTTTAGCATTGTTCGTTTCATGCTAGCACACACACACATAGCTCTACAGCGTAAACTACTGACTGTGTAACGCAGACACTTATTGAAATAAGTATACTCACAATACGCACGTGCATTACCGGCGAATACGACAACCGGTAGAAACGGACAGTAGAAAGTTTTAGTAGAAAGTTCAAACACATGGAGCTAGAACTGCCACCGTCAACTTCCCGGGCAAGAATACAATGCATTATGGGAAATGTTGTCCCCCACGGAAAACCGCCAAAACGTTACACCGTTGTAATTTGAAATAACATTACGTATTTGTCACATTCGAAAACTTCTAAAATTACAATTACTTGGATTCGAATTTATTTATAACAAACATTCACTGTGCACAAAGTACGAATATATTTCCAGTAAAAAATAAAAAAGACTGTTTATCGAAATTAAATTTAAACATAACAAAAACACGTTAGACTTACCAAATTTAGGGCAGTTGATGAAAAAAATTAAGGTGGTGGTCGTTGTAGGTTGAAGTTGGGGACTCTTAATCCACACGGGCAGGCCAAATCTTCCCCGCATCAAGGTAAATTCAAGATGGCTGACTCAGCTTTCCTGAGGGAGCAACAAGACTCCACCCACCAGAACGTCACTAATATATGCTTCTTAAACTTTTTGAGCGTTCCAAACAAATTAGCTAAAAAATATTGAGCCCTATTCAATTAAAGTTGCATAAAAGCCAACAGAGCTCAATACTTTATAGTTTGCTCAACTACAAAACGACATTTGAGTGTTATGAGCTTATTAGTTATGAGCTAGAACAACTGTTAGGGATTACAGTGTAGTTTGTGCAGCCATAACTGCATCTCTACCAGTTTTTCTGCACTCCAGCCTCTTCTGTGCCATGTGAAGGGATTTTCCTTAAGGCAGGAGAAATTATCTCCACGAAAAGGAACAGATTCAGCCATCGCACAGTGGAACAAATTCTCTTCTCAAATAAAAATGAAAAAGGGTTACGTTAAATGCATCATGGTTTTAATTTGAAAGTTCATAAGCATTTCCCTTTCCATTTCATAATCAATTCTACCCCCAGGTCAAAAATATGTATAGGAAATTTTCCCTAATATAATATTATTTATAAATATACCCGTCTAGCGATTAATTGCACACTCATAAAAATGAGTCATTGGATGAACTCAATTGGATTGATGGCAGGTTTTCCACGTAATACATATATTTTGGTTCAACCAAATCTACATACATCATGACAATTTAATTAAACTGAGTCAGTCGAACACAATTTTTTAAATAAGTTCAAAAGGAAGAAAATTACATTAATAAGATGTGAAAGGTTTTGGTTGGTTCAACTCAATACAATGTCATTTGAGCTAGATTGTCTTCGCATTAAAATGATTTTTTTTAAGTTCAACTAACTATTGAATTATTGAAAAAATAACAAAATGAATTTGTTTTTTCAACTCAATTTTAATCACTTGAATTAACAGCAGAAACAGAATATTTTGTGAATAAACATACATGTCACATGGTCAAATTAACCTTAACAAAATCAAAGTGCTAACAAAAAAGTGCTGTCTTACATTTGAAATGAATATTAAATCTGAAGAGGACACACCTTTGTATTACTAGGCAAGACTGAAAACAAATCTGTCCCCTCAGTATAAAAGAAAATGTATGTTCTTGCTTTTTCAAACTGCAATTTGTAAAATCAGATTTCACTTAATAATCATTGTATACATTTACAGTGACACTTGCAGGTAGCTTTTCAGCAAATCCGCAGTGATAACCTACTAAACATTACAATTCACACCATTGTACACTGAAAAAAAGGGATTGGCCAGCTCTTGGATTTATGTAAGCATCTTGCGTGTATTTAACACAATTGCCTCATGCTTTAACGTTAAGTGTAACTATATAGTGTAGAAACTACATGATATGCAGAGATGCTAGATTAAATTGTTCATATCATGTTCGAGTGAAGTAAGTTAACTTTCAGTCTCGTACGCTTTGGATCGTGGTTTCAGGAAGGCATCCATCTCAGTCAAGTCGAACAGCCGCCTCTACTTTTTTTGGTATACCGAAAAAAGTAAATTGGGTGGTTGTTACATTAAAAAAAGTCTAACTTGTAATTTAAACACAATAATTTCATGTTTCTATGAACGTAATTAAATCATGAAGGATCTGTACGAAATTCAGCAACTTAATTTGTTCTTGTTGAGATGACCTGATACAATCTAGTAAGAATGGTTAGTTGCTGATCTCATGAAATTCACAAGATCACACGAGATGTCAAACTGCAGGAAAATCACTGGGGTTATAAGAGGCAGACAACTACACACACACCACGTGTATGCTATTGCTATTTATTGTGGATTAACCTGTGTGGAATTACAGGGATTATTTTACATAACCATCATCTTTATCATTGCATTAATTATCATTTTATTCAAGTGTTTATTGAAGTTGCTGGCATTATGTTATAATTTGTATTACAGGGGTTATCATAATCAAATATTAACATATTTATTACAGGTGCAGTTATAACCACTTTAAATCGTTGAGTTAAATCTATAATCTTAAAAGCTTATATGCTGAGTATTTTGTTACAGTAAAATAGTGGCTGAGCAAAGGCCTGAATGTAGTCAGCTTCTTGTTGCATTTGAGTTTGCCTAGCAACAGGTGACGCAAAGAGGAGGACAAGTCCATGGGGACCTCACCACCATATTTGGATGGATGCCAGAAAGGGGAACTCCTGTCTCTGCAGTTATCTCTTAAGATTGATCAGTGTCTGTAGAAGAGCCAAATAATGTTCTGTACATGCAAATTATGTGCTTGTAAACGCATGAGGGGGCGTCATAATACCCTGATGTTATAAAAGCAATCTGAAGTGTATTTTTGGTTGGGGATTTACAACTGATGGTTTCCAGTTTACATCTCCCCACGCTGCGTGTATTCATTAAAATCAATTGTTTGAACGGCCTTTTCTGGACTATCATTGTTTTACTCTCGTCCTCAATTTCGGACCCTTAACATTTGGTGCATTGGCCTGGGTTGAGGGGAGAGACACTTGGAGATTGAGACTGAGAGGGTCCAAGGTGCTCAAACAGGCAGACACGAGTCAGTGGTCGAAGTGAGTGGACATAAGCCGGCTTATTGAAAGGTAAGGCACTACCTGTTGAATTATTTCCAAACAGTGCTGAATTGGTTCTGACAAAATTAAAAGTCTACTCACTGAAATTACTGTTAAATGTCTGTTTTGATTTTGGTGAAAATCTCATGAGAATTGAAGTTGAAGTAATGATAATGGAACGTTAAGTAACAGTACTGATTAAAGGAAAAGCAGTTGGACTGCTAAAGAGAATTTAGAATAATAGGTAATTGGGCGTTTTGGGGTTTACACTTCCAATTGGTTATAAGGTTGGACCTGCGTCGGTCATACACTTGTTCTGAGGTGTTGATTGTTGTTTCAAAGTATTACAAATTTCTGTAGAACGGCAGTTGGACTGCTAAGAAGCGCATTTTCTCGGAGTTAACGCTCCGTCCTGGATGACGACGGTTATCCTTGACCTATCGTGAATAGGGTTAGTACGGTTGGTGACCGGGGAGGACTTGGGAATCTCCAAAATAACTAGTGGTTGGACCACTTGACCGTTTGGAACGGTATTTGCGCTTTTTTGGGTAGTAAAGCTTGGAGCTTGGGCGTTGGACGCTTTTAAATTGAGTTAGGGATTTTAGAGATTAGACCAGAGACAGGTTGGACCTGATACTGGGTAATTGACAATAAAAAACTTGGAGTTTGTCCCTTGGAGGGTTAACTTAAAATTGTCTAAATTGTCTAGGTTTTAACAGGCCTAATACTGCAGTTGTAATTATAAAGACGTCTGTGTGAATATATTAAGAGACTTGTCTGAGTCTGTGAGTCAGGCTGGTATTATTTTTAGACTGTGTGTGTGTGTGTGAAAATGCAAATAAGGCAGCTGCAAGGTCTCTAGAGTTTTAGGAAGTTTAGATAGAGACCGTACACTTTGCTGAATGGCTGTGTTTAAGACGCTTATTACAATATTGTAAGTAAAGTTTTTATTTCTTGCCATGACTGTATGACTGTTTGCTGGGTTTTAAGATGGGACATATAAAATGCTGATACTTATGACCGTTATTTGGGGTCTGAAGACTGAAATTGACTTTGAACTAATTTCATTAATAAAGATGTCTGTGAGTGATGTCTCTTTTGGTGTGTTCAAGTAAGATGTTCTAGGATTTCTAGATGGGTTTCGTTTCAGTTTGAGATAATATACACAGTTACAGTTGGGGTTTCTAATGCATTGTTGACTTTGAGTGATACATATAGGTGTAAGTTGTTTGATGTTTGTTGGGCAAAGGAGAACTTTAGAAGACTGTGAGTGGTTTTTCCTTTAGTCCGATGATATATAAGTAGTTAGATTTGACAGACTTGTTTACATTTTGGCTTTATGTTAATATAGGTTGCAACGGGCACAGAGGAAACACAGTACAACATCTTAAGGGTTTAAAATAATAGATAAATGAATGAAGTTTCTTAAGGGTTTTTGTGTGTGTTTTTAGGGATAGTTTTTTGTGGGTTTTTAGGGGGAGTGTGTGTTGGTGGTGTTTGTGTGTGTCAAACGGGAGATAACATGTAAACAGAGGAATTAGAGACTAGAATGTCCTAGAAGGCAATAAAATGCAAATTAAGAAGCTGTGAACTGCTTAAACCACAGTTGGTTTCACAAGTACTGCTGCAAACATTGTTGAATGCGTGTGTTTAAGACGCCATTTATGTTTATTAGAGGGTTATAAATAAAGTTTTGAGTTGCTGTAGTGGATGTATAGTAAGTGACTGAATTCTGATAGATGTATATATTCTGAGCCATGAATGGTGGTGTGTTTTATTTTTCAGTTATGTGTGTGTGGTGAGAAGTTGTGTGTGAGACGATGAGAGGTTTCAGTCTTCTTTTTTCTTTTTTTGACTTGCTCTTTCTGATCATGGAAGGCATGTCCAAGATACTCGTATGAAAGCGTATTTTGAGTGATTTTAACTGTGTGAATGCTGTCAGTATTTGATTTGAATGTCTCTGAATGATTTGTCTGAGTGAGTGAAAAAGGGAGAAGTTTGAGAGAAAAGGCAGTGGGTGTGAGATGATTATGAAAGTATTGTGCGAATGATGTGACAAAAACTGACAAAAATGCAAAAACTTAGTATATTTAAAAGTGTGTGTGTGAGAAGAGGGTGTATTGTTTTTAGACCAAGACCTAGTAAAACTAAAAGAGGGTTTGTAGACTGTAAATATGAAAAAACAAGTGTTTGATTAATTTGTAGAAACAGGAAAGAGAAACAGGAAATACTGTGCTCCTGTGTGTGTAAGAGGAAGGTGTGTGTGTGACTGATGATGTCAGGGGAGCACCCAGAGAAATAGACAGAGTTAAATTCTAAGAAGATGAAGCAAATCGAGGTTTTAAGATAAAAAAATGAATATAATACTAATTGTATGCTCTAGTGTGTCAATACAGGTGGGCGTCTCTCAACGTTGGAACCTTGAGTTCAGCAGCAGAAAAGTAGATTAAAAGAATTGGGAGAATAAGCCAGTTTTTGGCTCGAAATTGTGCGGCTGGATCTCTCACTTTGTCCCTGAAGCGGAGAAGAAGTTCAAAGGACAGTTAATCGCCTGATGAAGACCGATAGAACATCGTGGACTTGAATACAGCAGGCAAACGACAGTGCCACTGATCCATTAACACTGATGACGACTGACGACCAGCAGCAGCATGTAAGAGTAATGCAACATGTACTGTGAAAATACAGGCTGGGCAGTTGAACAGTGGGATAAAGAATTGTGGAAGAGCACTGGACATTGAGTGATATTTTGCCATGCTGGGACTTAATCTGAAAGAAAGACTGTAAAGAAACAGAGAAGAAGACAGCAGCTGAGTTGAGACTGTGTTTGCTTTCAAGGACAAAAACGTACAAAAAAATTCTGCCTCAAGCCTTGAAATCATAGCTTTCCTACATTCGTTAAGTCTGGATTGGTGGCATGGTGGTTAGTGTTGTTGCTCCACAGTAAGAAGAACCTGGGTTCAAATCCACAATCTGGCTAGTTTGCACTGGTTTCTCTCTGGGTATTCTGGTTTCTTCCCACAGTTAAAAGTCATGCAGTTGTTAGAGTTAGGTTAATTGGTGATGCTAAATTACCTGTCAATGTAAGTGCAAATGGTTGTTTGTGATAGACTTGTGAGTTGTCCAGGGTGTACCCTGTTTCATAACCTATCACTTCAGGGTTTTTTCCCAGCCCCCCTACAACCAGGATAAAGACTGGAGGATGGTAGTTGTTGTAGATCCATTCAATTTTTATGTTAACCAGACTCTAGACTTTGTTGAACATTATGTAATATGAAGGCAACATGTAGTATTTAAGTGACCAAGTAGTATTGGGGTAAAAGTTATTGAATAGTGTTGAAATAACATGACAAAATTGTGAAGGATTAAAATATTCCAAGAGCTCAACTTACTTCATCTAAACATGTTTCAATCGCGTTTTATGAACTCAAAATGCACATGTTTATTGAATATGAAAAAGTTGTGTTGATTGAACTCAATTGTTTAAGTTTCTGCCAAAGCAAAACATTTGTGTGCAACCAATGTCCACTATTGAATCAAGTAAATCCAACATGGCCTTTTTTTCAGTGTATGCCAGTCACTGAACATTTTAAACAACCCAACAATACTTGAATACAAAAATAATGTATATATAAAAGGTTTTCATTAAGAACATTTTTGTGTTACCAAAGCAGATGTATTTTAATTTAAAAAAAAATCTCAACTTTACTTCTCTAAAACCAATGACATTCAAACTTTTACAAGCTTATAAAAACGGGAACACCAACTTTAAAAACACTGGAAGACACCAAAGTTGTCCACATTTCTTTTGTGTCTTTGAAAATCCCAAAAGCAATTAAAAAGAAAATGCTGGTTACAACCATTAAACTTTTTTTGAGCTAAATTCCCACAGTCCTTTTATCCATCTATATTACAGTTTTTTCTGAATGCTTAAACCCTAACTGTGATTCTTATAGCACAATTTCTAAAACTATTAATACTTATAGCAAAACCACTCACTGAGTTTGCAAAACTAAAAGCACAAACACTGCTTTGCACTCAGTTTGCCATTTTGTAACACACACTTTGCAAAACTGTAGGCACAATTCACTGCTTACACTCAATTACCAAATTTCCAACACACTCCTAGCAAAACTATACACATTTATGGCCATTATTTATGCTATTTTGCCAACCGTCTGGCACACTGTCACATGTGAAAACTTTTTTAGATAATTAGTTCACTTTGCAATCAGCCTAAGCACTATAATACAGGTAAGCTCTGTGTGTGGAGTACAGTGGAGGGAGCAGGAAGAGTGAGAAGTAGAGGAGGCCGAGGAACAGGACGTGGAGGTGAAGAAGTAGGACGAAGAGGACAACAAGGACAAGGAGGAGCAAGAGGAGGATGAGGAGGGGGGGGGGAGGAGGACGAGGAGGGGGAGAGGAAGGGTAAGAAGAGTAAGAAATAGAATTGCTGATGACATCAGAGCTACAATAGTGGACCATGTAATCAACCATGGAGTGACCCTGGGGGAAGCTGGCCAACGGGTCCAGCCTAACTCGAGCTTCTACACTGTAGCAAGCATCATAAGGACATTTCGAAATCAGAATCGGTTAGTACAGTCACTCTGCACTAAGATCTGTAGCACTGCCATGCTAATGAGAAACACAAAAATACCATAGATGTAAAAATATTTTACAGAATTGCTAGACGACCAGATGCTGGGGCAGAGGAAGCATGTTCACTGCAGACCAAGAAACCCATATAGTCAATATGGTGATTGCAAATAGTCCTGTACTTGGAAATAAACACTTGTGTTTGTTTTGATGTGTGTGAATAAACACCAGTACCAGAAGTTTGGATCCCTCTATGCTTATGGATCTATGACAAAAGTATGAGCTCAAACTGACATGGCCTACCTTGTGCACAGAGAAAGCAAAAGTCAGATGTGTTTTGTATTCATACCATCAGTGTGTAGTTGGCGCATTGTGTGCTTAGTAGATGATGGCTTGTGTGTACTGTTTGATACGAAAACACCATTTTTACGAAGGTGTGAAGAGTTAATCTAGCTGTGTTCGCTTTTGCAAGAGAACTACAATGTTTTGATAATTGGGTGACAGGTTTTCTTATTTGTGTGTAGAGTTTTGCAAAAATAGCCAATAGTTACAAAAAATGTGCTTAAGCAATCAGAAAAAACTGTAGTATAGATTAAGGGTTGCATCACTCACAATAAGATGTTCATCTAAGATGTTCAAACAGAAAAGCAGACAAAAATTGAAAACTTCCATTTTTGGTTTTTTTAAAAAAAGGTCACAGTCTGAAAAAAAGAGATAAAAAGGCCAAAATCAACTTTTGTGCTGGAGTCTTGTTTGCCTAAGCAAACATCTTCATTTTCATTTGCTGCATCTTTGCACTGAGCTTTGGGCCATCCAGATTCATTCAAAAATTCTGACAAAACTCCAAAGTGTACTTGTGGTCATTTGGATAGCTCAGATCAAGTGCATAAATCAGTCCAAAGAAGACGATGAATGCCATGATGACACTACCGAGGCTGTTCATAACTGTAGTACCTTCAATGACAACTCCCACATCCTCTGGCTCCTGAATGCCTTCTCTTGTAATGGTGTAAATACCCATGACAGTTGCTGCAGTGGATCTCAACCGTTCATCCTCAGTGGAGGAGGTCTGAAAAACAGAAACAATACCTTGGTTAAGAAATAGGTTGTTTCAGGGCTCTGTCACTTGGAGGGGAACATATTATGCAAAACTCACTCCCAAACTTCACTGGTTCTCCAGTGCCCTCCCCTACTAACCCCACGACTATCATCGGCCTCTCCTTCCAACGCTTCCCCCTGACGCAGCATTTTCTTATAATCTAGGCGGTAGCGAATAATAAATAAAGAAATCATTTCTAATAATAAATAGGTATGGACGTCACGGGAGTGCGTGTTGTGCTGACTGCAGTTACTCTTACGGCCACATGGTTCACTTTTGGTAGCACCCTCAGTAAACTATAAATTGCTGTTAAAGACACCTCAAAACAATAATTTCTACTATAATATGGCATTATATAATAATAAACACAGAATGCCACATTTTTAGATTATAAAAAGAAAACAGTAAGAATGAAGTTAGCCTTAGGAGATCATCTTTCATTGAGCACATGGCGGCTGGCTAGCTGCTATCAAGCTAGCACAAGCTCCGAGTACTTAAAAGTTGGTGGCTACATAATTTGTCCTCTAAAACAAGGCGCTTTTGAAAAGACCTGTCTATTTGGTAAAAAAAAATAGTATTCCAGCATAGAGGAGAATGGTAGCACCACCAAAAGTTCAAAAAACAACTGTTACAAGCTTCTATGATAAATAGCAGTACTCTACATTCAGCTCATAGAGAAATACACAATTGGTTATATGAAAAATTAATATGTTACCTTAGCTGAAGGTGTAGTTTTATCCAAAAAGTACAGAGAGGCCAAGACCAGCTGCATTCATTTAGGTGATCCTGAAAGAGCGCAAAATCTTCGAAGAGCCTGACCGTTGTGTAACTCAATAACTTTGTGTTGTTGTAACAAAGACTGCTTTGAGAGAAAATAATTTAGGTTCATCACACGAATAATAATTGCAGTAACGCTGGATTGCTACATTTGCGTTGAGTGAGATAAAAAAAAATGTTTCAGCTTAAAGAGGGGCTTGAATTTTTTTCTTTGAGTATACAAATGCGCATGTGCAAAAATGTACTCCCCCTACCCCCAGTGCCCCAACAAACTCATTCATTTTGTGTTCAGAATCAGCCTCTGCTGGTTTAGAATAATTTTAAGTTTACACAAAGAAAACCAAATTAATTTGGTATTTTTTAATTACATTTATGAACAACTAACAAAATTTGTATGTGTTCGTTGAAAGGAGGACCTGAATCTGTTTTTTGAGTGCATAAGTACATGGAGGCTGGACCTCACAGCAGAAGCATACTCCATAATGTGCATTATTATACGTATGTTATATGTAACGTGGTATTTTTCAATTATTGTATTTACCAACATCAAGAAGTCACAAGCAAAGAAAGACCACACCACGGTGCATGTTCAAACCAGGAAAGTTTACTGGTCAAAATTATTTATTAAACAAATAAACTACATTTTTAACACCAAAAAATACGCGTTCAAAGCAACACAACAGAAGCCCAATATAACACAGAATTCCGCTCTGTAGAGTGAGCAATCATTATGAAGGAGTTGGTTTTATTTTGTGGATTCAAGCTGCTCTTCATACTTTTGGCCACCAGATGTCACCAGAGAGGACTGTGTTGAAAAGCTTCGAGTAATGAACCGTTTTTCAATACAAGCTTCAGTGCTTCAGAAAGCTTCATTTGGCCATCACTACTTTTCAGTACACTTCTTTATTGCGGCTGTGGACTTAGACACTCGGCTACAGCCTACACCAGGGGTGGGCAATTCCAGGCCCCGAGGGCCGGTGTCCCTGCAGGTTTTAGATCTCACCTTGGGTCAACACACCTGAATCACATGATTAGTTCGTTACCAGGCCTCTGGAGAACATCAGGACATGTTGAGGAGATAATTTAGCCATTTAAATCAGCTGTGTTGGTTCAAGGACACATGTAAAACCTGCAGGGACACCGGCCCTCGGTGCCCACCCCTGGCCTACACACATCATCAACAACAACAGGCCTAGCTCATTCTGTTTTAAGCCGGTGAGGCGTGATTGCGGATGCTGCTCAGGTGCGTCCGCCCCTCCGCAGCCGCGCCACAGCTCGTCAAAAACCGGCTCGCTGCAGCCACTAAGAGTGAATAGTATTAATCTCTCACTAAATTATGTATTTTTCATCTCTGTTCACAAGTTTCTGGATTTCTTTTTTATAAGACAAAGACTGAACTTTATTTTTCCATGTTTGGAAATGTTCACATTTTGTTGAACTTGTTGCTTTTTTGAAGAAGTGGTGCAGACTAATGAAGCAGTCTTGTGACAAAAGTTACAAATAGTTATTTGAAATGAAAGTTGTTTGTTTAAAACTGAAAAATTACTGAAGGATTCATTTTGAATGACTTTATTATCTAAATAAAGTTGCAGCTAGGCTTGTCTGTCATTGTTTTGTTTAGATGGGGCGTGAAAATATTTCTTCCTGCCATGTGGGGAATGATGTAAGAAGTCTGAGAACCACTGGGTTAAAGTGAGATTTAGCAGGTGGGGAACCCTAAAACTGGTTGTAATGGCTCAGTGTGAGGAAATTAATCATAACTTACAATAATTGCTATTTAGAGCTTCAGTAGATTTTCTTAGTGTACAGGCTGTGATCAGCTGACCTGCTGCTCTTTGTGAATGTACACAACTTAATTCAAACAGATGTCAAGGGATATTTCACGAGTTGTCCTGGCTGGTTTCCATCCTCTACACTGTTTATGCTGTCTGTTTTTCTAGATGGTATATAGTCGGTATGAAGGTGGAATTCAGTGAATGAATCTCAGCATCATGAGCTTAACTTCAGATTCATCTCTGCTAAATTTGATGTGAAACCACAGCCACTGTGCAACAGTCACACACTGTTTTTTACTTTAAGTCCATCACAGTACAGATCCTGCACTAACCTACAGAGGATTTTACTGCAGCCTTTAAACAACACAGTTAATCTACCTCAGTTCGTTTAGCAGCATGTTTCTTAATATGAAAAAAATCATACTGTCACATGTATACAGACCCAACATCTGATTTTAAAACATGAGGACTTACATGTAAGCTTTAAATGAGGAGTCCTTACCTTTAAATCTAACCTCTCTTCTTCCTCACCTGTCCTGTCTTTCTTATTTTTCTCCATCTCTGAGTGAAGTTAGCTCTCTTTTGTTTCTCTCCCTGTGAGATACAGCAGCTGGACCTTTTTTTTTTTTTATCAAGTTAAAACAGTATTTCTACTTAGTTACTTCCCACCTGTAGTAGCACATTATTATATATAATGTATTTTATTTTTTATCTATTATGTCTACAAATGTCAAGAAGTCAAAAGCAAAGGGAGAACACATCATGTCACATATTTATTCATTAAAATTATTTATTAATCAAATAGACATAACATTTCTTTTTCATCCTTCAAAAGTACATGTTCAAAGCACCACAGCGATAGTCCGATATCACACAGAATTGTCACATAATATTAAACAGAAGCTGTTAGCTCAGGTCGAGCGGGTAATCACAATGAAGCAGTTCATATTAAATTGCTCTGCGCTTCATATTTTTGGCCACCAGATGTCACCAAAGAGCACTGTGTCGAAAACCTTCGAGTAATGAACCCTTTTCAATACAAGCTTCAGAAAGTGGCCTGTTGCTATGTCAGCTTGATTCATCCAGACAACTAGTGAATTAGTTTACTGCCCAAAATGCTGCACCGGTCATTGTTTCTGACCTCAGAGTTTAAAATCAAACCATGATTTTATTTACCGTGTTCTGAGGAGCGGTGACGAGGCTGTAATGCTCTTGGTTTTCAACTCCATCTGGTTGCGAGCCTTCGGGGTAGTCATGAACTGAAGACACCCGCACAGGAATTACACTGTTCTGAGTTTCATCCTCTGTGATGTTTCCATAAAGCCAGTTGGCCTGGAGAAAGAGAACAAACTGGCTGATTGATCCTAATCAAGTAGTTATGAAGCTCAGGTCACTCATAACTCCTAAAACCCACCTGTGTGATGTCAGCATGTTCAGTTTTCACAGGAGGTCCTGAAAAACATGCAAAATGCAAACATGCAAAAATTAAACATCTGTATTTAAGTCACATTAAGTCACACAGTAACAGAACCCAAGAACTGAACAGTATGAGGAAAAAGAACTGAAAACATTAAACAATGATTGATTTGAAATAAAATGCAACCAATGACCGTGTCACAGTGCTTTCTGTCCCTTTCAGATTTTCCTGTTACTTTTATTATCAAAGCATACGTGCTTTAACACAATGTGCAGTTAAAAAAAAGTCTGAATAATAAATATTACACAATTTTATTGTAAAGGTTTGGCTTAACATTAAGTTTAGGGTTAATCTCTAGGAAATGAACGTGCATCCCGGTCATGTTGTGGACTGAAGAGATGAATTTGTTTACTACAGGCTCACCTTTTGGTTTATTCTTCCTGTGCTTGTAGAAAATCAGCAAAGCTGCTGATAAGATGGTGATCATAGCGACCAGAATCAGAATCACATGAAGCAGCTTATCTGCAACGTAATAGAACAGATTTTATACTGTTACACTCTAAATATGTGATATGTAGTAAATACATTTTTGAAATAAAGTCTCAGTCATACAACCACCACAGATAAAGACAGAGATACTCTGAGTTACATTTCCTTTTGAATAAAATTATTTTAATGAAGTAAATATTTAAGTTATGGGGGTCCAACATGACATTAAACATTTTTTAAACAAAGGTTTTTGTCCTGTGAATCTGCATTCTTGTTAAAATATTCAATAAAAACTAACTCACATGACGCTTTGCTGCATCTGTTTTACTGTTACTTGTAGGAATTTATAAAATAAACCACAGAGCTGAAATATTTACTTGATCCTGTGTGACTGTTACACTAATTCTTACATAAATACATGGAAAGAAAGCTGAGAAACCACTGAACTCAAATATTGATTGATCACATGTTTGTCTGTCATCAAGACCTCATGTAATGACACTGAAGAAGTCCGCCATGTTTCACTCAGTTTTAGTGTGCATTGGTGAAAAGTTTTAAGTGCTTCTTTCAGACTCTGTCTAATATTTACTGCAGTACATTTATTTTATAACTTCACTTCTTCAGCATAATATTACAAAACATACTCAAATAAATATCAAATTAATAGAAGGAAGTAAAAAAATATAAATATACAAATATAATAAACCTCATCATGAAGCGACTCTAGAAATTTCACTTTTAATAGTTTGATTCTGTTTTAATTTAAATACTTTTTTTCTTTTACTTCTAACAGAGCTGTGTATTTCTACACTGTGGCTGTATCTATTTATACTTTTAGGAATAAATCAGACCGCTTCTTCCACACCTGCTGATGTGACGCTAATAGACATGAATGAGGTGTTTATTTTTTTGACAAACACAGTGACGGATCCACACCCCCCCCACACACACACATGCACATACAATGTACCTGAACCTGCAGCTGTTTGAGGCTGTCTGGAGACTTCAGAGGAGGTTGATGAAGCTGTGAAGCTTCTTGAACTGAAGTTCAAATGCTGTGTTGTTGTTGTTGTGGAGGCCGACAGGAGAAATGTTGATGTTGATAAAGGCTGATTTGGTGTTGAAGTATCTGAAGCTGTGAGCAAGGAAACAATCAGAATAACAATCCTGCTTGAAGCAGGTTTTCTGTCTGCATGTGAGTAATAGGGGTTAATGTGTGTTTACAGCAACTCATTAAACTAAACTTGTAGTGTGAATATGACACATGTAGGTTATTTGAAAGAAAAGTGGGTGTGGTCAGTGAGAAGTTCACATCTTCACGGACATGAATAAGATTTTTTAGCAGAGACTCACCTTCTGTGACAACAATGTTAAAATTGTCTGAATTTGAACCCAAAGTACACATGTACTGTCCCGAGTCAGACTTCTGTAGCTGTGTGATGTTCACATACACAATATTTGATGAAAAATAATTTTTTTCAAATTTAATGCTGTATCTGCCGCTCTGAGCTGTGTAACCAGTTGTTTCAATGAGAACGTTTCCTGTTTCACATTTTTCCTTGCAGAGTGACATCGTGCTTCCAGAGAAATAAATCCGGCATTCAGCTGTGATGTTTCCTCCTTCCACTCCTTCATAGACGGGAGTTTCAGCGTTGGCAAGTCCAGTGTTTCCATCCTGCAGGTCTGTTGAAAACAGGAACAATCAATTACTGTATTACCAACTTCCTCTAAACACTGCAGTTTGATGTTAAATATTTTAATAAATTAAACTGAAAGAGATAATTATTCTCTGTAATTGAGGAGATATCATTTAAAAGTAGTTTGTTTAAATTCAATCTCTTTGTATTTTTCCTTTAAACAAAAACATCCTGCTTCTTCCTGCCATCACACAAGCCATCTGTTGAAGAAAACTCAGCTCAGAGTGAAAAGCTTGAAAACTGACCTTTTATTTGTTTGTGATAAGATCTTGATCTGCTTTGAGGTTTTTGAAATAGTGACTTAATATTCAGAGTTTTCAGCCTGTTAACATTTAAGCTGTGCTGTTCCTCCTGAACTTAATAAAAAGACATAAATAAGGTTGTTGCCTTACAAGCTCTAAATGTGGTTTAGTGGCTTTATAGAGAAGAAAGCAGCTCTCTGAACACAAACGAGCTGCTGTCAGTCTGAATGCAGCTGCTAACCCTCTTCCCTGCCCTCGGTTACCATGGACACCGTCCAGTCAGGAACAAAGTGGATGAGCTTCGTGGGAACATTCACCTCCAGGAGGAGACCGCTGCAGTTTAACTTCCACAGAGACGCGGCTGACAAGCCAAGACCAGGAGGATTTTTTTTAATCAGAGTATTTGGATTACATTTTATTCTGGACCGAAAGCCAAAAGTGACTCGAGGAATGAAAACATACTGTGGGTGAGGTTAGGTAATTCTGTGAAATACGGCGGATGTTGAACGTTTATCAGTATCGATGCGTCCTTTTATCTGCTCCGTGAAAACAGTGGTGGACATTCACTCACAGACAACCGCTGCTTCTGCTTTCCGCACTGTTTCTGATGTAGTGCAAAACCTGCAAACATCTTTATGAATAAGAAATAAGAAGAATTTACTTACAGAGGAAGATGGAGCAGAGCAAAATGTGACAGAGTTTCATCTCGAGGTTCTGACGGCTTAATGTTTAATGCTGCTTCACTTCCTTCTCTGTTTGCAAACCAGGAACTTCAAATTTCGTGGTCCCTCCTTCAAACACATACTCCTCTGCTTTGAGAGGTGTTTTCTACTAGAGACAAAAATTAAGTGTCCGTTTATTTGTTTTTTTGTTTTGTTTTGTTTTGTTTATATTTTCTTGAATTTTCAATTTCGAAATCAAAATTTCCTTGTTTTTTTGTTGTTTCCTAAAACGGAGCGTTTGGAGTTACGAGACGAGTGATTCCAAAAAGTTTAGAAACTTTGAAATGACTTTTATTTTAAATAAAAAACAGACCTTCTAATAGATGAGTTGGGCAGACTGAACATCCATGTACGTCATTTATTTACACTGTGGCTAAAGGATCAAGCCGATATCATGGTAAAATGTGTAATCCACTGTGTCTATTTCACGCTTTGCCTCTTCAAAATGTGAAATGGACACGCATGCAGAAGTTGCATTACCAGCAGGGGGAGTAATATATGTAAAGACACGAAGTTGGTAGCGAGGACAAACGCATGAAGTACATTCGTCCTTAATCATCAGAAAGAAGTTAAGCTAGGCGGCTAATATGCATATACATGTAAATATGTTAATAGCGTCTGTTTAAAGGGTTTCACGTGATTATTTTCATGTTGGCTTCAAACAAAATTTCCCTCTGCTGTTACTGCAACTTCTGCATGCTTGTACATTTCATGTTTTGGAGAGGCAAAGCGCGAAATGGACCCAGTGGAGCGGCGTGTCTATTACTTTCTATTTAATGTATTTATTTTATTTTATTTTATTTTAAGTTATTACAGACAGGACAGACAGACTTGGGAGTAGGAAAATGAGATAGAAAGAAAGGGAGGGAAAGAAAAACAGGGGAGAAGAGGGACAGTGAGAGAAGACACTAAAAAAAATCAAAAAATAAATCTGCTGGATCACCTGTTGAGAGAGAACAAAAAAAGGAAAACAAGCAAAAAGAGAGCAACACAATAAACACGACATCACAGCAATAACTTGGATAACTGTAGGTAACTCTAAATACTAAATATTGAATGTTATTGTGTAGCACGCATGACTGAGAGCACACCAACGTCCGAGGGCATCAGCCACCCCGCAGGGATTGTGGTGAAGCGCCTTGAGGCGACTTTTGTTGTGATTTGGCGCTATATAAATAAAACTGAATTGAATTGAATTGAATTTAGGCCCCCACACCTGGGAGTGCCTGAGGGCGGCGTGTCTATTACATGTTTGGTTGTGATACTGGTTTGATACTGGTTTGTCATCTTCTCCCATGAAGTAATGGGAGAAGATGACATGGATGAGCTTGACATGTGGATTCTAAGAGGTCCATAATCTCGTTCCTGCTTTTACTCCTCTTTGATGATGAAATCTTCATCACTGACCCTGGTAACTTGGTTTAATGGGAAAATGACTGGTATGCTCATGCAGTCATTCAGTTTGACAGGAGTTCATGTCTGAAAACTGGTTATTGTGTCTGAGTGTAGAGTAGGTTTGGTTGTGATCTCTGCTCGCTGTATTGAGACTTTGGTAGGTCGAGTCTTCACATGAGGAGACTGGACGATCGATTTCACTGAGACCAATCTGGGAAAATAAAAATAAAAATAACAAATTGACTGAATTGAGGAGAAAAGACAGAAACACAATGACAGCAATCACATATTAAAGCAGAAGATGATGATGCGCAGCAGGTTCTTAGTGTCAGGATGGAAACAGAAGTTGTGTCTAGTATACAGAGAAGTGGAAGAAGTAAATGTTGAACTTTTGTTAATTTTGGTGCAGCTTGCATCTTTTAATATAAAACAGAGACTAGTGCAGATTTAAATGAAAATGAATCGTATGATTGAAACTAGGGATGCACCGATACCGATACTGGTAAAATGTGTGTGTACTCATACTCTTAAACGTTAACTGATACCATGAACTGATACCAACTTATTTCATGAGTCAGAGAGTGGCTTGTCATTTCTGTTGTAATTTTTTAGATTGGCCGCTAGGGGGACATATCGCTAGGAGGTTAGGTGAGTGAGACTGGCGGCTCCTGTAGCTACGCTAAACAAAATATCAGCAGTGTGGACTTATTTCATAATATGTGAAGATGACAGAAGCAAGGCCGAGTGCAAACTGTGTACTGGTAAGGTGTCCAGGGGAGGGAAGGACAGTACATCGTTCAATACAAGCAATTTAATAAAACATCTGAGGACACATCATGCGCTGGAGTACACCGAGGCTAACGCAAGACGAGAACAGCCACCTTTAACTCGGGTTTTGGAAAAATGTCAAGAGAAAATCCACGGGGAGTTAAAATAACAGAGGCTCTGACTCATTTTATCGCTCTGGATGACCAGCCACTGTCGGTCATGGAAAACGTAGGATTTCGCCGTCTTCTCAGCATACTCCAGCCGCGATATGAGATTCCCAGCCGCCCATACATTACGGACATAATGGTTCCAAAACTTTCAGAAGAGGTAAAAAAAAAAAAAAAACATGTGCATAACCTCATGCAGGAGGTTTCAGCCTTAAGTTTGAATACAGACATTTGCACAAGCAGTGTGTGCCCGATGTCACTCCTCAGTTTAACGGCGCAGTGCATTGATGAGGAGTTTGTCCGTCATCAAGTCACACTACATGCAAAGTCGTTCAGGGGCTGGCACACCAGCCAAACCATCGCAGCTGCTTTCGATAGCATGCTTCAGACCTGGGATATACCGAAGACGTCCGTCCACGTAGTGCTCTGGGACAACGCAAGAATATGATAAAGGCCATGAGTGATGCTGAGCTGCCCAGCCTACCTTGCACTGCTCATACTCTCCATCTGGTTGTTCATGAGGGCCTTCTGTCACAGAGGAGTGTTGCTGATGCAGTGGCAGTTGGCCGCAAAATAGTTGAACATTTTAAACATTCTGCTCTGGCCAGCTCCCGTCTCGAGGACATTCAATTACAGATCAACCAGCCTGCGAAGCGGCTCCAGCAAGACGTTCAGACCCACTGGAACAGCACCTTTTATATGATACAGTCATTAATCGAGCAGAAACAGGCTCTGTGGATATTCGTGTCTGAATAGGGACTCCCTGATACGCTCATGGCTCACCAGTGGACACTGCTGGAGAAGGTGATATCTGTTCTGGGTCCATTGAAGGAGTTAACTCAAAAAGTCAGCTCTTCAGATGCCATGGCTGCAGACATCATTCCAGCCGTCACTGTGCTCCACAGATTTCTAACAAGGGAGACTGATGAGGACCATGGGATCAAAGCAATGAAGGGAACCTTGGCTGCAGCTGTCAGGACACGGTTCACTGATGTGGAGGAAACCCCACTGTATAGTAGAGCTGGGCGATATAAGATTTTTTCATATCACGATATGTTTTTTTCATTTCAGGCAATAACGATATATATCACGATATAAGCCAAATAACTATATTTGTAAGATTTAAATGTGCCGTTGCTCACAAGTAAAATGTGAAATAATTAGCAGCTTGTTTTAATTAAAATATTTATTTCCCATAATAAGTTCAACAGGGTAGATGTACTTAAGGAACATGAGACTTCAGTTTCAGATAAAGGCAAATATTGTAAACTACACAAAAGGCAGCCGCTAAAGCGTTTAAGTTTCAAAATAGAACAAACAAAACAGACTAAATTGTCAATTCCACTTAGAAACAAAATTTTAATTCTAAAAATAAATCTTAGGTCGTTTTACAGAAGAACAGACAAAATTGACTAACTTTTGTCAATATCAAATAAACTGAGAACTAAAAGGAAATTCTCAGGCTACGTCCACACGTACACAGGTATTTTTGAAAACGGAGATTTTCCGTTTTCGTTTTAAAAAATATTCCCGTCCACACGTAAACGCAGAAATGAAGGAAAACGCTGCTAGGAACATGCCAAAGCAACAGGTGGCGATATATTCCTAACCGTGTAGAAATGTTGGCCAATCAGAAGTCTAGAAGCCTCGGTAGGAAATAGTAAACAAAGATGGGGCATAGAAACAGAACCGAGTCGTATGTGTGGAGGGACAGTAACTATGTGTGTATATGTAAGCATTTAAACACTGCAGAGAGTACAATTAACAGTAACAGTATTGTAGAAATTCATTTCACCGAAACAATAACGTGGCGCACAGTGTGACGTCAAAAAAGGCGCACATCTTTGACGCTGCGTTTTCTCCGTTTTTCTCGTCCACACGTAAATGCAAAAACGGAGTTTTCGAAAATATCCACCCTGGCAGGCGTTTTTAGAAATCTCCGTTTTCAGTGACTGAAAACGCCGTTTACGTGTGGACGAAAGGTGCAAACGCATAGAAAAATCTGCGTTTTCAAAAATACCCGGGTACGTGTGGACGTAGCATCAATCTCTCCTTGTTGTATAGCTTAGCTTTTCAAACAGTTTTAACAGTTACTTTAGTCTGACAAAAGCCGAATGACGAATTAGCGCTTTCAGTCAGAGATTGAGCATGCACCGCTTTATTGTATATCCAGACTTGCTTTCGGCACAATTTACAGTGCGCGCTACTCTGTTTTTTGTCAGACTTGAAATAGCCGAAATACCTTCACACTACGGAACTTCTGTGGCCATTCCGTTTGACAATCTCTCCAGCATTGGAACCATCATCTGTTTTTTCTTCGGTAACCTTCGCTCACGCTCTCGGTTGATTTTTCTGTAGTCGGCAAACTCATTTCCTTCATTACCCGGGCAGCCCGGCTGCAAAAACAAATACACATGTGCGCCTTGGCACTTGTGCTGTACGTAACAAGTCATGTGACGTGACGCTGCGGCTGTGATTGGTTCGGCTCTGCGCTACTTAATTTGGATTGGCTGTTATTTTTTTTTTTTTTAAGAGGACAAGAGAGATGAGGTCTATCGCAATAGTTTAATTTTTCTATCGAGAAAAAGTTATTTCGCAATACATATCGTTATCGTTTTATCGCCCAGCTCTACTGTATAGCATCACCGCGCTACTCGATCCCAGGTAAGTGTGTGCCTGTGTGTGTAACTTTGACTGTGTGTGTCTGTGACTGTATGTGTGAATATGACTGTGTATGTAACTGTGTGTGACTGCAAAAAAAAAAGGTAAGCAAACCTATTGTCAGCTAACTTTTTTCATTCTCTGTTTTAGATATAAAAATCGTTTTTCTCCAGCACCACAACTGCTGCAAATGCCAAAGAGATGCTGAAACTTGAGCTGCTAAGGTTGCCCGGAGACAAGCAGGAGGATCATGACCTGAATGAACCACCTTCAAGAAAAGCACACAATGACCAGCCCACTACTAGTCTGGACAGCATGTTTGATGAAATTGCAGATGAGCAGGCATCAGCATTGGTGGGCAGAGCTGCAGTAGGTTCTAGTATAGAGTTAGAGACATACAGTGGCTTGCAAAAGTATTCGGCCCCCTTGAACTTTTCCACATTTTGTCACATTACAGCCACAAACATGAATCAATTTTATTGGAATTCCACGTGAAAGACCAATACAAAGTGGTGTACACTTGAGAAGTGGAACGAAAATCATACATGATTCCAAACATTTTTTACAAATAAATAACTGCAAAGTGGGGTGTGCCTAATTATTCAGCCCCCTGAGTCAATACTTTGTAGAACCACCTTTTGCTGCAATTCCAGCTGCCAGTCTTTTAGGGTATGTCTCTACCAGCTTTGCACATCTACAGACTGAAATCCTTGCCCATTCTTCTTTGCAAAACAGCTCCAGCTCAGTCAGATTAGATGGACAGCGTTTGTGAACAGCAGTTTTCAGATCTTGCCACAGATTCTCGATTGGATTTAGATCGGGACTTTGACTGGGCCATTCTAACACATGGATATGTTTTGTTTTAAACCATTCCATTGTTGCCCTGGCTTTATGTTTAGGGTCGTTGTCCTGCTGGAAGGTGAACCTCCGCCCCAGTCTCAAATCTTTTGCAGACTCCAAGAGGTTTTCTTCCAAGATTGCCCTGTATTTGGCTCCATCCATCTTCCCATCAACTCTGACCAGCTTCCCTGTCCCTGCTGAAGAGAAGCGCCCCCAGAGCATGATGCTGCCACCACCATATTTGACAGTGGGGATGGTGTGTTCAGAGTGATGTGCAGTGTTAGTTTTCCGCCACACATAGCGTTTTGCATTTTGGCCAAAAAGTTCCATTTTGGTCTCATCTGACCAGAGCACCTTCTTCCACATGTTTGCTGTGTCCCCCACATGGCTTGTGGCAACCTGCAAACGGGACTTCTTATGGTTTTCTGTTAACAATGGCTTTCTTCTTGCCACTCTTCCATAAAGGCCAACTTTGTGCAGTGCACGACTAATAGTTGTCCTATGGACAGATTCCCCCACCTGAGCTGTAGATCTCTGCAGCTCGTCCAGAGTCACCATGGGCCTCTTGGCTGCATTTCTGATCAGCGCTGTCCTTGTTCGGCCTGTGAGTTTAGGTGGACGGCCTTGTCTTGGTAGGTTTACAGTTGTGCCACACTCCTTCCATTTCTGAATGATCGCTTGAACAGTGCTCCGTGGGATGTTCAAGGCTTGGGAAATCTTTTTGTAGCCTAAGCCTGCTTTAAATTTCTCAATAACTTTATCCCTGACCTGTCTGGTGTCTAAATCCAATCGAGAATCTGTGGCAAGATCTGAAAACTGCTGTTCACAAACGCTGTCCATCTAATCTGACTGAGCTGGAGCTGTTTTGCAAAGAAGAATGGGCAAGGATTTCAGTCTCTAGATGTGCAAAGCTGGTAGAGACATACCCTAAAAGACTGGTAGCTGTAATTGCAGCAAAAGGTGGTTCTACAAAGTATTGACTCAGGGGGCTGAATAATTACGCACACCCCACTTTGCAGTTATTTATTTGTAAAAAAATGTTTGGAATCATGTATGATTTTCGTTCCTCTTCTCACGTGTACACCATTTTGTATTGGTCTTTCACGTGGAATTCCAATGAAATTGATTCATGTTTGTGGCTGTAATGTGACAAAATGTGGAAAAGTTCAAGGGGGCCGAATACTTTTGCAAGCCACTGTATCCTGGAGAGGCCGCAGTTGTACGAGAAGACAAACCACTACAATACTGCATGGTTGATAAAGTGCGGTTCCCAAACCTGGCTAAACTGGCGGGCAGATACCTTTCAGCACCGAGCACAAGTGTTGATAGTGAAAGGCTGTTCAGCTCAGTGTCACACATTGTGAATGAAAGCAGAAACAGGCTCACAGCTGATCATGCAGAGATGATTCTTTTCATCAAAAAGAACCTGCTCACTTTCCCAAAAACAGCTTAGTTCAGAGGTCACACCATTGCTTGCTGACTGAAGTTTTTTTGTTTGATTAAAATGTGGATACTCTGCAATAGGTGGTTCATTAATGTTATGTGGATCTGAAAGCTAAGGACAGTGCCAAATAGTTCACTGTTCTTTTGTTTGGATATAACGTGGACATTCTGCAATAATTTAACAAAAGTGTTTATTTTATTCTGAAACCTAATTTTTATTTATTTTATTCTGAACAGAAGTGTTTATTTTTCAATCTGAAAGCTGGAGAGAGTCCCAAATAGTTCAGTTATTTTTTTTATTACAATGTGGATACTCTGCAATAGGTTCATTAACGTTATGTCTCTCTGAAAGCTGGAGACAGTGCAAAATACTTTAGTTATTTTGTTTGTTTGTTTACAATGTGGACACTGCAATAATTTAACAGAAATGTTTATTTTTGTGGTCATTTTTATTAATATTTTATTTTTTATCGACAGAGAATAAAATAAAACCTGTCTTCCAATTCATTGCATTTTTTGTGTGTGGTAGAAGTATCGGTTTTTGTACTCAGTATTGGCAAGTACTCAGATCAAAGTATCAGTATCGTATCGGTTTGAAAAAATTGGTATCGTTGCATCCCCAATTGAAGCTGAAATGAAATATTGTTTTAACATTTTCCTATTAGGTCAGCACTTACCAGTTTAAATTCAGAATCCTGAACTTTTTGTAAACCCTGAAATCTCAGTTTGTTTGTTTGTCTTTCCAGCCTGGTACAGATTTTTAAAAGATGACATAGAGAGAAAACAAACAGAGATAAGTCACCTCAGTGTGGTCATATGCTGAGTGTCTCCTGCTGTTCAAACCTGTAGAAACGACAGGTAATAAGTTTCATTAGCTTTACTCACTTATTCTGAAAACGTGTAATACAATTTCAATAAAATGTTGTGTGTCCAGTGCGTGTGCCTGTCCTGTGATACACCCCGAGCATGTCAGCAACCAATCAGTGCCAAGAGAAATATTTTGAATCAAGTTATTACAGTAAAATCAAACTATATTAAAAACTAAAATCAGATGTTAAAAATATTTTTTTTAATTTATTTAAATCAAATCCATACATCCACTTCTCCTTGTCCCGGGAATGCTGAAGCCTATCCCAGCCGTCACAGAGCAAGAGTCGGGGTACACCCTGGACAGCTCTATCAAAGGTGAGTCGCTGACACAGTTTTTATTGTAATTCCTGCACTACTTTTCCTAAATCTTGATTCTGACATATGCCCTCCTCAGGACAAAATCTGAAAAGACTAAAACTAATTCTGAAACTAATAAAACTTAAACTAAAACTAAACATTTTCCAACAATAAAACTTAAACTGAAACCTCGAAATCCACTCTGGAAATTAACTGAAAATAATCTGAATTGAAAACAAACATCAAAATGCAAAAGTACAATAACTCTGTTGTAAATTAACTAACCGTAAAGGTTTTAAATAATGTTTGAAGGTAACTCACCGTTAGAGCCCTCGGCCGTGATTTTGTAGATGAGCAGCAGAACAACAGGCAGCAGAACCACCACCACAGATAAACGTATAACCAGCTCCAAGGACAAACCTGGATGACAGACACACAGACACAAAACTTCAAATACTGCTTTTCACGAGTTTCTCAGAAAAAGACAGATGAAGTGTGGTGACTGGTAAATTCAGTGGGGTTGGTGTTTTTGGATGGACGGACACCTCTCTTCTCTCCTTGCTGTTAGCTGTGAGCTACTTGTGAACAGTCTTTGTAAATAGTAAATTGTACACACTGATCATACACTCACTGCAGACTGGTAGAAGTGAGAGGCTCATTGTTGTGTTAAAGACTTTTTTCTTATGTCTGTTGGTTTTGAGCTTCGCTCTTGTTGGAGGATTGTAACTTGTTTCTCTTTGTGAGGGAATAGTTGTTGTTCTGGGTATGGATCATTTGTCAACTAAATAAACTGCTGCTCAGTGTCTTGAATCTTTCTGTGCTGCTGGACTTGTTTTGGAAATGTGAAGAGTGGGTGAACATAAAGCATGATCTGTGTAGGTTAACAGTAGGATCTGATTAACAGAACAGATTTAACTGTTAGATTTGAAATATGTAATAAATGCATTTTAGCAATAAAGTTGCATGTTTAATTTCTTATTGCATAGTTTTTTTTTTTCACCGAAAGATGAAATAGCATGGACTGATAACATCTGAAGTGGGTCCTTTGGTTTTTTTTAAACTAAAGTTTAAAGTAACCTACACACAACTTTCCTGTGTGACTGTTACACTGATGCTTATATAAATTCATAGAAAGAAATCTTTGTCTGCCATCAAGACCTCATGTAGTGACACTGAAGAAGTCAGCCATGTTCTCAACCAGCTTTTATGTGCAGTGGTGGTAAGTTTTTAAGTGCTTCATTTAGACATTGTGCTCTTTACAGTCCTAGATTTATGTGATAACTTCACTTCTTTCATAACTTTATATTAATTTTACGAAATATATTCCCTCCATCTTCTTCCACTCATCCGGGTAGCAGTGGCAGCAGCCTAAGCAGAGAAACCCAGAACTCCCTCTCCTCGTCCACCTCCTCCAGCTTGTCTGGGGAAACACCAAGGCATTCTCAGGCCAGCTCAGGGAGCTCATTTCAGCTTTTTGTATCTGAGATCTCATTCTTTTGGTCACTACCCACAGCTGACCATAGGTGAGGATCGTAGGGACGTAGATCGATCGGTAAATTCAGAGCTTTGCTTTTACACTCAGCTCTCTCTCACATCAAATACATAATTCAGTTAAAATTATGAAAAGGTTGCCATTAAGAACAATTAACATATTAGAGTTAAAATCCACAAACACAACCTCATCATGGAACGACTCTGGTAATTTTACTTTTGAAACTTTAATTCTATTTTAATGTAAATACTTTTTTGTGTGTATTTCTACACTGTGGCTGTTTCTACTTATACTTGAGGAATAAATCAGACTGCTTCTTCCACACCTGCTGATGTGTCGTTAATAGACATGAATGAGGTTTTTATTTTTTTGATAAACACAGTGACGGATCCACACCCCCACACACATGCACATACGATGTACTTGAACCTGCAGCTGTTTGAGGCTGTCTGGAGACTTCAGAGGAGGTTGATGAAGCTGTGAAGCTTCTTGAACTGAAGTTCAAATGCTGTGTTGTTGTTGTTGTGGAGGCCGACAGGAGAAATGTTGATGTTGATAAAGGCTGATTTGTTGTTGAAGTATCTGAAGCTGTGAACAAAGAAAAATCAGAATAACAATCCTGCTTGAAGCAGGTTTTCTGTCTGCATGTGAGTAATAGGGGTTAATGTGTGTTTACGGCAACTCATTAAACTAAACTTGTAGTGTGAATATGACACATGTAGGTTATTTGAAAGAAAAGTGGATGTGGTCAGTGAGAAGTTCACATCTTCACGGACATGAATAAGATTTTTTAGCAGAGACTCACCTTCTGTGACAACAATGTTAAAATTGCCTGATTTTGAACCCAAAGTACACATGTACTGTCCTGAGTCAGACTTCTGTAGCTGTGTGATGCTCACATACACAATACTTGATGAAAAATATTTTTTTTCAAATTTAATGCTGTATCTGCCGCTCTGAGCTGTGTAACCAGTTGTTTCAATGAGAACGTTTCCTGTTTCACATTTTTCCTTGCAGAGTGACATCGTGCTTCCAGAGAAATAAATCCGGCATTCAGCTGTGATGTTTCCTCCTTCCACTCCTTCATAGACGGGAGTTTCAGCGTTGGCAAGTCCAGTGTTTCCATCCTGCAGGTCTGTTGAAAACAGGAACAATCAATTACTGTATTACCAACTTCCTCTAAACACTGCAGTTTGATGTTAAATATTTTAATAAATTAAACTGAAAGAGATAATTATTCTCTGTAATTGAGGAGATATCATTTAAAAGTGGTTTGTTTAAATTCAATCTCTTTGTATTTTTCCTTTAAACAAAAACATCCTGCTTCTTCCTGCCATCACACAAGCCATCTGTTGAAGAAAACTCAGCTCAGAGTGAAAAGCTTGAAAACTGACCTTTTATTTGTTTGTGATAAGATCTTGATCTGCTTTGAGGTTTTTGAAATAGTGACTTAATATTCAGAGTTTTCAGCCTGTTAACATTTAAGCTGTGCTGTTCCTCCTGAACTTAATAAAAAGACATAAATAAGGTTGTTGCCTTACAAGCTCTAAATGTGGTTTAGTGGCTTTATAGAGAAGAAAGCAGCTCTCTGAACACAAACGAGCTGCTGTCCGTCTGAATGCAGCTGCTAACCCTCTTCCCTGCCCTCGGTTACCATGGACATCGTTCGGTCAGGAACAAAGTGGATGAGCTTCGTGGGAACATTCACCTCCAGGAGGAGACCGCTGCAGTTGAACTTCCACAGAGACGTGGCTGACAAGCCAAGACCAGGAGGATTTTTTTTAATCAGAGTATTTGGATTACATTTTATTCTGGACCGAAAGCCAAAAGTGACTCGAGGAATGAAAACATACTGTGGGTGAGGTTAGGTAATTCTGTGAAATACGGCGGATGTTGAACTTTTATCAGTATCGATGCGTCCTTTTATCTGCTCTGTGAGAACAGTGGTGGACATTCACTCACAGACAACCGCTGCTTCTGCTTTCCGCACTGTTTCTGATGTAGTGCAAAAACTGCAAACATCTTTATGAAAAAGAAATAAGAAGAATTTACTTACAGAGGAAGATGGAGTAGAGCAAAATGTGACAGAGTTTCATCTCGAGGTTCTGACGGCTTAATGTTTAATGCTGCTTCTCTTTCTTCTCTGTTTGCAAACCAGGAACTTCAAATTTCGTGGTCCCTCCTTCAAACACACACTCCTCTGCTTTGAGAGGTGTTTTCTACTAGAGACAAAAAATAAGTGTCCGTTTATTTGTTTTTTTGTTTTTTTTGTTTTGTTTTGTTTATATTATCTTGAATTTTCAATTTCGAAATTAAAATTTTCTTGAAATGTTTTTTGTCGTTTCCTAAAACAGAGTGTTTGGAGTTAATTCATCTCATTTAACTGACTGCAGTTTCTATAAAATCCGTCTGCAACTCACCTACTAAATTTGCAGTGACACTGACACAAAGCTCAACACTGAGGGGCTTCCCATCGATTTTTTATTTTTTATTTTTTTATTACAAAGCTGTATTTAGTCACTTGCCACATGATTAAGTACACCTGTCTAGTGCCTTAATTATTTGATTATTTTTGATTTTATCAGAAATTGTCCAGTACGTCGTTTATCCTTTCAATTTTGGAGAAAGTTATCCCATCCAATTCAACTTATTTTTATTTATATAGCGCTAAATCACAACGCGCTTTATATTGTAAGGTAGACCAAGGGCGTCGATTTGGCATGGACGGAGGGGACATGTCCCCACCAATAATTTGATCGCTTCTTGTAAAAACAAACAAACAACAAACCCGATAGAAAGAAAAAAAAAAGATCTGTCAGCGTCTCAGTCACCCAGCGGTGCAGAAAGAGTTAAATTACGTTCTCTACTGGAGTCCGACCTCATGTGACAAATATGGCCAATGTGATTGGCTGAGCCTTCCAGCAGTGTTGCCAACTTAGCGACTTTGTCGCTATATTTAGCGAGTTTTCAGACCCCCTAGCGACTTTTTTTCTTTAAAAAGTCGCTAAAAAAAGACGTGAAAGCGCGTATCGCTTTTACTCTCAACAAGCAGTGGGTGCTGTAACACAGTCAGTTCTTCTTTTACTCTTTTACTCGTATGCTGTTTTGTGGATCACAAGGTTTAAAACTACTTATAAACACACACACACACACACAAAGTAACTCCACCAGAGTGCCTATTTCGGGTCACTTTTGCCAGTCCAAGCCCGGGTAAAGGAGCAGGGTTGGAATTGTGACATTAAAAAAAACAATAATTGCTAAAAGAAATTTAATTTGTAGTTCTAAATAAACTCTAAATGGATTTAGGACGTTTTTTACTCACTTTATGTCTCTTCCACGATGTTATTTCTCTCTCCAACAACATAGGTTACAATTATATTAGCATGACCAATTATGCAAATTAGGTGATGACGTCATTTAGCGACTTCTAGCGACTTTTAGGACAACCAATAGCGATTTTCCTTACTGAGGAGTTGGCAACACTGCCTTCCAGGGAGCTCTGTTTAGTTTCAGCAGCGGCAAACCTGCGCTGAGAGGAGGACGGCAGCAAAAAACAGGAAGAACGTGCATATAAGAAAGTATTTTTCAAAAGAAACCTGTAAGTCAATTAAAGCCAAGCTCACTCATAAAATGTGTCCGTCATAATAACGTTACAGGCTATTCTAGGCTTTGGCCCACATCAGTCTAAAATTGTATGTAACTGTAACCCAGTGAGTTTACACGACTCAGTAATGCACTACAACATGTTATTGTTAATTTTGATTCATCATTACTCTGTTAATCACAGAGTTGAGCTAAAGTAAATCAATAATAAAGGATAAATAATATAAATATAAAAATAAAACCCCAAAGAGTATATTTAACACCCCCTACTGGTTAGGAGGTAACAAGCCCCGCCTTCCCCTGCTCTGTACCGTCACTTGTGCTCAGACACAGAGAGAGAAGGAGGTGCACGAGACCATCGCTGATTTTCACCGCCAAGCTTGTTGCTGGAAAATAACTATTAACTCGATAAATTGAGCAAATATCCATACTGGAGATCTGCATGGACCTTGGAGGAACGGACCTGATCTGTTGTGAACATTTTGGACTTTGAAACCATCGCGGTGAGTCGGAAGCTGTTAAGCTAACCTTGAAGCTAAAAAGCTAACAAGAAGTTAACGGGAATATAATGGCCCAATTTCAATGTTGTAGATCTGCACGGGTGCGGGTGAAACGGACAAGATCCTCTCTGAGAGTTGAACATTAGAAGCGTGCTGGTGAGTTAAACTGGGACTGGGCGAATCAGGCTAATTGAAAGCTAACTAGCCTAATGCCCATAGCTGTAGCTGACCACGTTTTCACTGTGGGAGAACACACGGGGTTTCTCACGGAGTTCAGCTACTTTGAGCACTCAGCTTGTGTGCTGATGATGGTTTAGTATTACTTGTTGAATATTAAATGCACTAAAATAAGATGATGGGATAAGTTAATTTTGATCTTAAAGGTTATGAATCTATTTTATTTTTTTGTTACATTTGATGCTTGAGCGACATTGTATAGATATCCCTGCATATTCTTATTGTGCCAATGCCTTACCACATACTGTAAAACTACAGCCTGTGGGCTTTTGTATATTTTTTGGTAATTTTATTATGTACATTGAGTGTAATTAACATATTGCTTCATTGCTATGCAGTGCAAAGCAATGCTCCTGTAATTCAGTTAAAGGGGCAGTACTATAAAAAATAATCTACCATAGTTCATGGTTTATTTCTGATAGAAATGTGCACCTTGATGATAGAATAAGCTGATTGTGATTTAAAGATTGCATTCATGATTAAGATGCACTGTAGACTATAGTTAGAAATTAGAATTAATGTTTTGTGCTTGTTTTGTTATAGCACTTACATTATTTACATATGGCCATATATATCATTAGAGTGTGAATTGAATTAGTAATAGCCCTGTTGTTTACAGGCTAGGTTTTTTTGTGGGATCGTGAGACCTGGATTTCTTCCTGACGAGGAAGATGGCGAGCCTTTCCCTTTGAACCGAACCACAGCCATTCCGAGTTGGCCCAGAAGGGCAGGTTGCTCTTCTCTCACGAACAATTGCAACAGTGCGGTAGGACGAAATCGCACCAATCACAGACTTTTGACCTTTTGGATTTGACTCGACTGAACACTGACTATTAAGCCGGCAAGACTGACATATCTGAGCTCAGATAAGATTCTGATTGTTATTATTATTGCTGTCACTGTATATTATCTCGTGTTTTCATTCCTGTTTATGAAGTGCTGTTAACTTGTTGCTAAATAGTTAATACAATTCAAAGCAACTTTACCTGTGGCTCCAGTCATTCTTCTCCACGCAACTCACTTTATCCCTCCTACGAATCTAGCTATTGGCCCATTCTCTTCATCTTATTTTAATATTCCCTACCCTATCCTGTACTTGGCTACAGAAAGTGGCGAGCCAGCCAGGAGGGTTTGCAGAGTTATTAGCCCATCCAAAATTTGATAAAACACTTAAGAGTGCCTGGAGCTTCACAGTGACTTGTTTTTTTTCTCAACTACTGGTACTTTTATGTGTCCTAACAATGGACGTTGTGAAAACAGAGAATGTTAAAGTTCAAAATGCTGTTTTGGTCAGTGGTTTAACTAACACAGACATTGATAAAGAAATAATTGAGTTCTTAGAAGCTTTCGGTCCTGTCAGTAGGCAGATTAAGCTACCAACTGGTGGTCAGATTATTGTGGAGTTTCAACATGAGGCTACTGCTAAAGAACTAGAGAAAAGATATTTGCCTTATGACAGACCTTGCACTGTGAAACCAGAAGTTGTCTATCACATTCGAGACCTAGCCAGTGCGTATAGCATTGAAACCAGCGCATCAGCTACTGTAACTTACCTGTCACAGCTTAAAGATGTGGCAGCACGAAGCAACCGATCGTTTAAAGACCTTTTGATGGATGAACTAGCCAAAATTGGGGAGTCATTGGGAGGGGATGTCCACACAGCTGAGCCTTCCACTGAACAAGAGCCAGTGCCCCACAGTGATGAGGCTGTACCTTCTTCCCCTTTAACACCCAATAGCGACCATTTAAGTGCCTTGAATGATACTCACCCACCTGCAGAGGCCGAGAAACAAACCCCTCAGATTCCCCCCAACATTTTAAGCACACCTGAAGTGCAGCGAGTTATTGTAGAGCACATTGTTAAGAGCAGTGAAGTCGTTCCCCCACCAAACTTGCAACACAGACTGAAACCTTTTTCAGGGAGAGTTCCACATCCTCCTTTCGAAACTGACTATGACACTTGGCGCAGCAGTGTCGAGTTTTGCTTGACTGATCCCTCGCTCACCGAAACTCAAGTTGTGCGAAAGATTGTTGAAAGTCTTTCACCCCCTGCAGCGGACCTGGTGAAAGCTCTTGGGCCAAAAGCAAGCCCCAAAACTTACCTTGAACATCTTGATTCTGCCTACGCAACTGTAGAGGACGGTGACGAACTTTTTGCTCGCTTCTTAAACACCAATCAAAATGGAGGTGAAAAACCCTCACATTACCTGCAAAGATTGCACACAGTGTTAAACCTAGTCATAAAAAGAGACGGAATTGCTTCTAGTGACATCAATAAACAGCTCCTGAGACAATTTTGTAGAGGGTGTTGGGACAGCTCACTGATTACAAACCTTCAACTTGAACAAAAGAAAGATGACCCACCTCATTTTGCGGAGCTACTTCTCCAACTACGCACCGAGGAGGACAAACAGGCAAGTAAAGCAACCCGCATGAAACAACATTTGGGGATCCAAAAGACTCGTGTGTATTCTAATGTGCAAACCACATGCTCTCAAGGTAGGAGCGATTATGAGCATGAAATGGACAGCAATTCGTCTGATCTCCAGAAGCAAATTGCTGACCTCAGGTCTCAAATCGCACAGCTTAGAGCTGACAAGACAGAGAAAAGATCAAAGAAACCTCAAAAGGAAGCAAAAAAGAACACAAGTACCAAAACAAAGGACAAGCCGGAACAGATACCACAAATCGCTGCAGTGTCAGCCAAACCCAAACCTGGATACTGTTTCAAGTGTGGGGAAGATGGTCATATCGCTTCCAGCTGTAGTAATGATCCCAACCCAGCACTAGTAGCAGCTAAAAGGAATGCCCTCAGACAAAAGCAGCGAGACTGGGAAATATCCAGACCAGTCCATGAGTCCTTTAATTTAAACTAGAAGGAGCCCCTGTCGCGGGACAGATGGGTGCTAAATCTGAACAAAGTCCCACTAAGAAAATGACAACAAAAGCCCAATGTGAAACAGCTAATGTTCACTCAGTGACTAAACTTCCCAAAAGACTTGTGGGTAGAAAATGCACAGCCAGAGTTGTTATCAACGGCGTTGAATGTAGTTGCTTGCTCGACTCAGGCTCTCAAGTAACCACTATTGCCAAATCCTTCTATCAAGAACACTTACCTGATCATCCTATAAAACCCATCAGTGATCTCCTAGAGGTCGAAGGTGCGAATGGTCAGACAGTCCCCTACTTGGGATACATTGAGACGAGTATCATGTTCCCCAAAGATCTCGATCAGTCAGAGCTTGAACTATCTACTCTTGCCTTAGTTGTCCCTGACATTCGCTCAAACTCAGACACACCTCTACTAATTGGCACAAATACACTTGACCCCTTATATGAGCATCTTTGTGAGAGCACCTTACCTGACTTTAAGGTACTCCCTTATGGATACCAACAAGTGCTAAAGGCATTAGCATCCAGAAAAAAACAAACAGACAGTGGCAAGATAGGCTTGGTAAAACTTCGAAGTAGAACCCAAGAAGTCCTTCCTGCAAACCAAAAGCTACTACTGGAAGGTTTTATGCATGCAAGTCACGCTAAGCCTGAACAGTGTGCACTTATTGAACAGCCCACTACCGGCTCCCTACCTGGTGGTGTGTTTGTAGATTGTTGCCTTATATCTCTGCCAAAACACGGTCCTTATAAAGTTCCTGTGTTGCTGAGAAACGAGACTAACCACGACATTACATTGCCCACTAACTGTGTAATTGCTGAGTTAGTTGCCCCTGATTGTGTCATGCCATGTCCTGAGCCTGAGAAAGGTGACCAAAAGGTGTCTGCAATGTGTAACTCTCAGCAGCAGACCTCAAACTCAAGGCCTCCTCTCAGTTTCGACTTTGGTGAATCACCACTGTCTGAAGAGTGGAAAGAGAAGATAACTAAAAAGCTAAACAGTTTCTCCGATGTTTTCTCACACAATGATCTTGATTTTGGGCATGCCACACATATAAAACATCACATCAACTTAAAAGACGAAACCCCCTTCAAACAGAGATCTCGCCCGATTCATCCCCATGATTACGAGGCAGTTAAAAAGCACTTACAAGCCCTCTTGGATGCAGGCATAATCAGAGAATCTGAATCTCCATTCTCATCACCGATAGTGGTGGTCCACAAAAAGAATGGTGATGTGCGGTTATGCATTGATTTTCGGAAGCTTAACTTGCAGACCATCCGCGATGCATATGCCCTGCCAAACTTAGAGGAGTCATTTTCTGCTCTTGCAGGATCTCAGTGGTTCTCTGTGATGGACCTTAAGTCAGGGTACTATCAAATCGAAATGTGCGAAGAAGATAAGCCAAAGACAGCCTTCGTGTGCCCCTTCGGCTTCTACGAATTTAATCGTATGCCCCAGGGAATAACAAATGCCCCAAGCACTTTCCAAAGGCTTATGGAAAAGTGTATGAAAGACATCAATCTGAAAGAAGTGTTAGTCTTTTTAGATGATTTGATAGTCTTTTCCAGTTCCCTTGAAGATCATGAGACCCGACTCATTCATGTTCTTGAGCGACTCCGAGAGTACGGGCTCAAACTCTCGCCCGACAAATGTCGTTTCTTCCAAACATCAGTCCGTTATCTAGGCCACATTGTATCTAGAGACGGCGTAAAGACTGACCCTGAAAAAACTGAAGCACTCAAAACCTGGCCGAGACCCCAAACCTTAAAAGAACTCCAATCGTTTCTTGGTTTTACTGGTTATTACCGGAGATTTGTCAAAGATTACTCAAAAATTGTGAAGCCCCTCACCTCCCTCACAGCTGGCTATCCTCCGAGACGAAAGCATTGCAAAAACCCACCCAGTGATCCAAAGTATCTTAACCCCAAAGAACCCTTTGGTGATCGTTGGGGACCAGAGTGCCAGAAATCATTTCAAACGATTATTGAAAAACTCACCACCTCACCAGTCCTTGGGTATGCCGATGCAAAGCTACCTTATCTGGTACACACAGATGCCAGTACAACCGGACTTGGGGCAGCTCTTTATCAAGTGCAGAATGGAACCACACAGGTTATAGCCTATGCAAGTCGTGGTCTATCCCGTAGTGAAGCTAGATACCCCGCCCACAAGTTAGAATTTCTAGCTTTAAAGTGGGCCATAACTGACAAGTTTCATGACTATTTATATGGGAACACATTCACAGTCATCACTGACAATAATCCATTGACTTACCTTCTAACCACAGCAAAGCTTGATGCCACAAGTTATCGCTGGTTGGCTGCATTGTCCACCTATAACTTTGACATTAAGTACAGAGCTGGGAGACAAAATCTTGATGCAGATGGACTATCTAGGAAACCACATGCCAAACCTGAAGACGATCCAGTTTTTACCCAGGAATGTCAGCGCATTGATAAGTTCAGATCCCATCTCTTGTCTTCAGTCAAAGATGTCGAGCTCCAACTTCAATCTGATACCGTGATGGCAGCCTGTCAAAGACATATGGCCATGGACCAGACTGAACCCTCTTGTGCTCTAGTCCAGTCACTTGCCATGTCTGCAGTTGCCATCCCAGACATGTTCCAAGAAGAAGGCATTGATAACAATCTCCTAGCCTTACCCAGATACACCCATACTGATCTTGTCAACCTGCAAAGAAAAGATCCAGCCATTAGTGAAGTCATCAAGCTGCTGGCAGCTGACTCACGTCCACCAGCCAATACTAAGTCAGAGTCTCACGATGTTCTCTTATTGTTAAGGGAGTGGAAACGTCTTGATCTTCAAAATGACTTGCTGTACCGGAAACGCCAGTTGGGGCCAGAGACCTTGTTGCAGTTAGTCCTTCCTGATTCCTTACGCCATACAGTTATGCTTAATCTTCATGACAACATGGGGCATTTAGGGGTCGAACGCACACTGGAACTCATTCGGTCACGTTTCTACTGGCCAAAAATGGCAATTGATGTCGAAAAGAAAGTGAAAGCTTGCGAGAGATGTGTCCGTAGAAAAGCCCTGCCAGATAAGGCTGCTCCTCTGGTAAATATTAAAACTTCTAGGCCCATGGAGCTAGTCTGCATGGACTTCCTCTCAATAGAACCAGACAGTAAAAACACTAAAGACGTCCTAGTGATCACAGATCATTTTACAAAGTATGCTGTGTCCATTCCAACCAAAGACCAGAAAGCCACCACCGTTGCAAAGAACTTATGGGAGAACTTCCTAGTTCATTATGGCTTTCCAGAGCGACTTCATAGCGATCAAGGGAGAGACTTTGAATCGCGTACAATCAAAGAACTGTGCTCTCTGCTCGGTATCCGCAAAGTCCGAACAAGTCCTTATCATCCTCGTGGCAACCCTGTTGAGCGATACAATCGCACGTTACTCAGTATGCTCGGTACCTTGAAAGACACCGAGAAACACCACTGGCGTGACTTTGTAAAACCACTTACTCACGCTTATAACTGTACAAAAAATGATGTAACAGGCTATTCTCCTTATGAGTTAATGTTTGGTAGACAGCCTCGCTTGCCCATTGATATTGCCTTTGGTTTGCCACAACCAAACAAGCCACACGTGACTCACTCTCAATACGTCAAGCAGTTGAAAAGCTACCTCGAACAGAGCTACGAAATAGCCATCAAAAACTCCCAGAAAGTAGCAGACAAAAACAAGAAACGATTTGACAAAATCATCCGTGAATCCACACTAGATGTGGGAGATCAAGTCTTGGTTCGGAATCTCCGCCTGAGAGAGAAGCACAAATTAGCGGACAAATGGGAGCAAACAGTGTATATTGTTACCAAACAAATGGAAAACTTACCAGTATATACTGTAAAACCAGAAAACGGAGATGGACCCAACAGAACGCTCCACAGAGATCTGTTACTTCCCTGTGGATTTCTCTCACCAACAGAGCATGAACCTGAGCAAGTCACAAAAACTAACAGACCACGCACGAGACAAATTTCAGCTTTGGAAGTTGACTCAGACCAAACACTTGAGGAAGAGGAAGATGAGTTTTATTACCCTGAACCTCCACAAGTGAAAGACAGACATTTTTACCAAGTATGTGCCATACCACCAACACAAGGATTCAAACAAAACAAAGATCCTGTAAATGATAACGAACGATCTAATACATTACCGGACATGACAGACTTACCTGGAAAGGAAACTGAGAACGAAACTGAAACATACTTACCTGAGCAGGAAATTGAGAACGAAACTGAAACATACTTACCTGAGCAGGAAACTGAGAACGAAACTGAAACATACTTACCTGATGGCGAAATTGGAAGTTCAACTAACACCAACTTACCTCAAATGGACAGTGAAACAGACCTACCTCCGACAGAACGTGGAAGTGAAGCAAACTTACGACGAAGTGAAAGTGACACAAGCCTACAAAACAACACACCAAGTGAGTCTGAAACAGATACTCGAAAAGACAAAAATGTTTTGTCGACCAGTTTGTCAGATTCACCGTTGTCAGAGAACTCAACTCATCAACTTTCACCTGAAAGACAAGTTGAAAATGATGACGAACCTGACACCTTGCAAACAGAAACACAGATCAGAAGATCTGAAAGAATTCGCCAACCGTCCCAAAGACTCACTTATCCTCAGCTAGGTAACCCACTAGTAACAGTGGTTAAATCACTCTTTCAAGGATTGAACAAAGCTTTCATCGACTCCCTTGCTAATGATGTTGACTATTCCACTAGAACCATGCACGGGGACGTGCATGAGATTTAAGAGGGGAGGATGTAACCCAGTGAGTTTACACGACTCAGTAATGCACTACAACATGTTATTGTTAATTTTGATTCATCATTACTCTGTTAATCACAGAGTTGAGCTAAAGTAAATCAATAATAAAGGATAAATAATATAAATATAAAAATAAAACCCCAAAGAGTATATTTAACACCCCCTACTGGTTAGGAGGTAACAAGCCCCGCCTTCCCCTGCTCTGTACCGTCACTTGTGCTCAGACACAGAGAGAGAAGGAGGTGCACGAGACCATCGCTGATTTTCACCGCCAAGCTTGTTGCTGGAAAATAACTATTAACTCGATAAATTGAGCAAATATCCATACTGGAGATCTGCATGGACCTTGGAGGAACGGACCTGATCTGTTGTGAACATTTTGGACTTTGAAACCATCGCGGTGAGTCGGAAGCTGTTAAGCTAACCTTGAAGCTAAAAAGCTAACAAGAAGTTAACGGGAATATAATGGCCCAATTTCAATGTTGTAGATCTGCACGGGTGCGGGTGAAACGGACAAGATCCTCTCTGAGAGTTGAACATTAGAAGCGTGCTGGTGAGTTAAACTGGGACTGGGCGAATCAGGCTAATTGAAAGCTAACTAGCCTAATGCCCATAGCTGTAGCTGACCACGTTTTCACTGTGGGAGAACACACGGGGTTTCTCACGGAGTTCAGCTACTTTGAGCACTCAGCTTGTGTGCTGATGATGGTTTAGTATTACTTGTTGAATATTAAATGCACTAAAATAAGATGATGGGATAAGTTAATTTTGATCTTAAAGGTTATGAATCTATTTTATTTTTTTGTTACATTTGATGCTTGAGCGACATTGTATAGATATCCCTGCATATTCTTATTGTGCCAATGCCTTACCACATACTGTAAAACTACAGCCTGTGGGCTTTTGTATATTTTTTGGTAATTTTATTATGTACATTGAGTGTAATTAACATATTGCTTCATTGCTATGCAGTGCAAAGCAATGCTCCTGTAATTCAGTTAAAGGGGCAGTACTATAAAAAATAATCTACCATAGTTCATGGTTTATTTCTGATAGAAATGTGCACCTTGATGATAGAATAAGCTGATTGTGATTTAAAGATTGCATTCATGATTAAGATGCACTGTAGACTATAGTTAGAAATTAGAATTAATGTTTTGTGCTTGTTTTGTTATAGCACTTACATTATTTACATATGGCCATATATATCATTAGAGTGTGAATTGAATTAGTAATAGCCCTGTTGTTTACAGGCTAGGTTTTTTTGTGGGATCGTGAGACCTGGATTTCTTCCTGACGAGGAAGATGGCGAGCCTTTCCCTTTGAACCGAACCACAGCCATTCCGAGTTGGCCCAGAAGGGCAGGTTGCTCTTCTCTCACGAACAATTGCAACAGTGCGGTAGGACGAAATCGCACCAATCACAGACTTTTGACCTTTTGGATTTGACTCGACTGAACACTGACTATTAAGCCGGCAAGACTGACATATCTGAGCTCAGATAAGATTCTGATTGTTATTATTATTGCTGTCACTGTATATTATCTCGTGTTTTCATTCCTGTTTATGAAGTGCTGTTAACTTGTTGCTAAATAGTTAATACAATTCAAAGCAACTTTACCTGTGGCTCCAGTCATTCTTCTCCACGCAACTCACTTTATCCCTCCTACGAATCTAGCTATTGGCCCATTCTCTTCATCTTATTTTAATATTCCCTACCCTATCCTGTACTTGGCTACATAACCATGAATAACGTGTTTTGTAAACTAACTGCACAACAGGCAGCACTGTTACTTATCTCAGTCTCAGAGTAGCATTTCTAATTTTGATTGAAACTGTCAGAGAAAACGGCAGCCTCGAGCAAGCCAGGATATTAGTTTACAGAGGCTGTTAAAATTATATGTCTAACGGTAAAATGTTGGTGACACAATAATTTCATCCTAGTGGCACTGACATATTCATAGGGTTAATTTTTGAGACAAAATATCATGAGGTAGTCATGATTTTGTAGTGCAGTTTGCACTACAATTGTTAGGCTGCTGATGTAAATTGATTAGTGTAGATTTGACAATGAATCTGAATTGACATGTCTCACTTTTTATATGGCACGAATCAATGTGTTATTTTATCAGGTGGCAATATGTCCTAGTGCAGTCAGAGGGGAAAAGCCAGGGCCGAAGGTGAGGCACATCAAGCACAGAATAATTTTGTGGTCATCTTAGATGAGTTTTATCGACAAAAACCACCAGTTCATTTAGTGTTCTCTTAGTGCTAATGTATAAGAGAAGTTGGTGTACTATAACTGAAGTAATCGTGTTAAGATAAGATAAGATTCCCTTTCGTTTTGTCACAGCAGAAAGTGGACAGTGCAAAGTTATATAGCAAAAATTAGAATACAAGAATAATATACTGTACACAACTGTACAGAATAGAATAAAATAGTAGAATAAAATAGAATACAAATGTTATATACAACTGAGTAAAAATACAACTTACGTCTTATTGCACATGTGTGTTTGATCAGCTGCAAAAGTCTTTGTTGTGGAGTCTGACAGCAGTGGGGAGGAAAGACCTGCGAAATCGCTCCATCCCACATTCAAGTCCTTAAAGTTATATTCTTTTATTGTCTTGACTGTATTTGAAGCTATTTTTATTTTTGTATGATACCTGATTTATGTGGAATAAAATCAAAGTAAACTAAAGTCTAAAATACTTAGTCATTTGTTTAATAGTAATTTAACATTATATAATTCACATATAAAACTATGAATTGTAATTTTAAACTGTTTAATAGCATGTAGAATAGCATATGTAGGCAAGTATATTTCTTCTTTTTTATCAAGAAGCAAAGACGAAAAGGAGAAAAAAAAAAAAAAAAAAAAAAGAAACAGGGCGGGGTTCGGTGGTTGAAACACCCGTCCCCACCAATGCCAAAACCAAATCTACGCCCTTGAGGTAGGCCCTACAATAATACATTCAGAGAAAAAACCCAACAATCATTTGACCCCCGATTGAGCAAGCAGTGACAGTGGGAAGGAAAAACTCTTTTAACGGGAAGAAACCTGCGGCTGAACCAGGCTCAGGGAGGGGCGGGGCCATCTGCTGCAACCCGTTGGGGTGAGAGAAGGAAGACGGGACAAAAGTCAGCTTAAATCAGTCATGTGATTTGGAGGTGCAGCGTGTCCGTGGACCACAGAGGGTTAATAACACTCACCTTCATTCCATTTCCAGAGTGTAACATCCAACCACCTGTGTGAAATCCGAAATTCCCATGGTGTTTTTCAAAATGTGCTCTGGCACAATCATAAGCATCGCTTGCTACTGAAAACAAGAAAAAAGCCAGTCTGAGCTATGGGCTTAACCATTTGTTAATGGTGGAGGGGGGGGGGGGGGGGGGGGACACTATGCAATATATTCAGTTTTAGCATTTATATTCACTGTTGACTGTAACTACACTCAAAGTGTTAATGCTATCTTATTTTAATGAACAACACTGTCATATGCAAAACTGGGGTGGCAAGAGATCATTTTAGGGTGGCACTTGCCACCCCATGCAACCCTTCTAGATCCGCCCCTGAACCTGGAGCCTTTTTGATGACTACGTCTAAGGACCTCCCTCCAAGAACCTCCCTCCAAGAACAGCATACCTGCTGGCTGATCTAATAACTCTCCATACTCCCTCCTATATGCATCATTTTGTGCAGCTCTTTCACTGAATCTGTCCTACAGAATCACAATAGCAAGAATAGTTTTTCAAACTGGGAAATATTCCAGTTTAAGAAAATGAAAAACAGAATCAATTATCTTTTAAAATAAACTATAAGTAGCTGTAATAAAATAGCTTTAAACTGAGGCTAATTGTTTGTCTGTAGGTGATAAATGTCATAAACTGTTTTATGAACTGTGTTCATCTGTTAGTCACTGAAGTTCCATCAACAGCATCACTGCTGATGTTTTTCAGCAGCAGAGGAGATCTGTGGTGTGGTTGGCAGGGCTGGCATGTGCCTGAAGTCTGGAGGAGACGACACCAGCTGCATCACCACTGGGGGGCGCTGTTGGTGGTGGGAATATGGGAAATCCACTTCAGTGTAATCATCTGCATTCATGTCATCGTTAGTCTGAAGGAAAAGTGACGTCAAACGTCAGAATCTAAATTAAATGATAACGTTGCCCTCAGTGTGTTGATGAAGCAGAAATGAACAAAAATAATGAAAATATCTAAAACACTAATGCAAAACAAATTAACAGCAGCACTAATAGTAATAATAATAATATATAAAAATAATACCAACTAACAACTGAAGAATTTATTATTAGACTCTTTTGAACTAGCTGTACCTAATAAACTGGGACCAGACAGTCTACATTGACTTTGTGCATTCCTCATCATTAATATTAGCTGGCAGAAAGAGATGATATAGTAAAAATCAAAGAGCTTAAAATCAGACCACAGTTTTACTTTGTTGTGAGCAGAGGTGGAGAGGCTGCAGAGGTCTGTGTTTACATCTCCATCTGGTTGGAGGCTTTTGGTGTAGCGTACACTGAAGACACTCCTGCAGGAGGTGAGCTGCTCTGTCTGTCCTCCTCTCTGATCTCTTCACACAACTGGTTGTCCTGCAGAAGGAGATCAAACCAGCTGATTGATACAAATCAAGCTGTGATGAAGCTCAGGTGTCTCACAATTCCTAAAACTCACCTGTGTGATGTCAGCACGCTCAGATTCCACAGGAGGTCCTGAAAAACATGCAGATCAGAAAATAAACATCAGTCTTTAAGACGTGTTCCACCAAGTAGAACCTGAGGATGAAACTCAGGATCAACGATGATAACTGGCAGTAATCAGTTACTGTTCTTAGTCCTGATGCATGTGCCGCCAATATGAACCACAATAACAGCAAACTAAGAACAGTTCCTCTATATTTTTATTTGATTTTATTAAATATCATTTTAGTTAATTTCACTTTTGCAAAGTTTACTAGTTTTAATTTTAGTTAACTCATAACCTTGATGGACACTTTTATCAGGTTGTCTGTTACAGGAGAATTAGACTAACTATGATTATTTTGTTGAGGAAGAATCTCTGAGCCATGTTCTGTTTGGCTTTTCTGTAAATAATCTGATGAAAATGATATTTTCCTACTAAATAAACTGCATCTGTTGACAGACAGAAGCTGATTTCAGGCATTTTCTTTGCATTTTTTTTTTACTGAATCCTGTTAGGACATAAATCTGTTTCCACTGTGACATTATGAGTAATTTCCTACAATGTGTACTGCTAAATGTTTACTATTAAAACTTGTTTAATCAGGTTTAGTCTCCAGGAAATGAATGTGCATTAGTGTGATGAGCTCTGAAGTGATGAAAACACTGATGTCATGTGTTTCCTGTAGCCTCACCTCTGGGTTTAACGGCTCTCCTCTTCATCAGCAAAGATCCTAAAAAGATGCTGATGACAACGACCAGAACCAGCCGCACATAAAGCAGCACATCTGCAAGAGCTTAACAGAGAAGATTTCTTTGACTCACACAGTGTAAACAGTTGTTACAGCAGTGATGGTGTGAACGTGTGTGTGGCTCCTCCTCCTCTACAGGATTTGTCCTCCTCCTTCTGACCTCAGGTGTTTCCTCTCATAATTGTGGGCGGGGCATATAAAGAGGAAAAGCTGGGCTGTTGGGCCATTTGAGGCAGTGTGCGCGATCGTCATCGTGTTGCTCCTGTTGAGTACTGAATTGTTTTTTTTTTTTGTTTTTTTTTTTAAATGAATGAAGTAGTTACTCAGAAGCATAGAAAGTATTTATAGTTTCACCAAGTTTTCTGTATTAAGTACCTGCTGTTGTTCTTTCTGGTAAAACTTGAGCAGCTCCTCATTCTGCTTCAAACACTCAGTAACAACTACAGCTCCCACAATGCTTTACTCTGTCTGCGTCTGTTACACTGACAGTTGTGAAAAAGCTCTGAAACCAAACAGTGACTAATCACAGTCTATATCTGTCATCTAGCACAGATCTCATGTAGTGCTGCTCTGAGGAAGTCAGCCATGTTCTCTCTCAGCTGCTGACCTGCTGTGGTGTAAACTTATTTTTCATTTATTTCTACAGTTTTTCTGTTTTACTTCCCTAAAAGATCAGAGTGATTCTTCCACAGCTCTTAATGTGTCATTCTTGTGTCGTTCACTCATTAATGGATCTTCAACACATGTAAATCTACATACATATAAAAATATATAACGTACCTGAACTTCCAGAGGAGGCTGATGAAGGTGTGGAGCTTCCTGAAGCTGAGCTTAAACTCTGTGTTGTTGGTGGTGTGGAGGCTGATGAGAGAAACACTGAAGCTGAAAAAGGTCTCAGAGTCCCGTTTGGTGTTGAAGTGGTTGAAGCTGTGAACAATGAAACCATCAGAGTCATAATAAGACCACTTGAAGCAGTTTATATATCTGCATGTGACTGACGTGGTTATGGGCTGTTTGACAGCAGAACTGATGAAACTTGATGTTTCAGATAAATATAACATCTGTAGGTGATTTGAAAGAAAAGTAGCTGCCTTTGAGACGGGAAACTTCTGTCACACCTTCAAAGACAAACACGACTGTTAGCAGAAACTCACCTGCTGTGACAATCAGCTCAAAATCATCGTTTCCATCTGGCCTCCAGTCTCTGACCAAAGAGCACCTGTACCGTCCTGAGTCAGACTGGTTCAGCTGTGTGATGCTCACATACATAATATCAGATGAGGTAACACCTTTGTTTTCATATTTAATGCTGTATCTGCCGTTCTGAGCTGCATCATCAGATGTTTCCACAAGAATGTTTCCATTTTCACATTTTTCCTTACAGAACAGTTTCCTGCTTCCTGAGGAATAAAAGCTGCATTTAACTGTGATGTTTCCTCCTTCCTCTGCTCTGTGGGTGAGAGTTTGTGCTTTGACCAAACCAGTGTTTCCATCCTGAAGTGCTGCTGAAAGGATGAACAATCATTAGTTACAATCTTACTATAGATTAAATGTGACAGGTGATTATTAATTTTAACTGATCACAGAAGTTCAGTTAACTTCATTTTTCTGTTTTTATTTGCAAACAGCAAACTTCCTGTTTTATACACGAACACAAAGCATCTGATGTGGAAGATTCAGAGTTTAAGGTTGTGAAAAAGATACAAAAATGAATTTGGACTTTTATTCCTCTTTGATGACATCATCATCATCATCATCATCAGCTCTTTTTATGTTTGCATGTGAAATGTTTTAGATGTGCTGCTAATCATCCAGAGTTTTCAGGTTTTCACCGCTCACTGTGCTGTTGCTCTTCAGCTCATTAAAAGAAGAAATGAAACAGAGTGTTGTTTCATCAGCTCTACTATTATAAGTTTTGCTTTCAAAGAAGAGTAGAGGAAAAGGACTTGATTACAGGTTCAGCGTACAATAACAAGCTACAAATGAAAATAAAATGGAGACAAATAAGACTTAGAAGAGAGAAAGTGACAGAAATAAGAAGAGAATTTACTCACTGAGGAAGATGAAGCAGACCAAAGTGTGTTTCATCTCAGAGCTCTGATGGTTTAATGCTGCTTCTCTTCTTCACTTCAAACCAGGAACTTCTTACTTCTCTTAATGATGAGCACACACACACACACACACACACACACACACACACACACACACACACACACACAACACACACACACACACACACACACACACACACACACACACACACACACACACACACACACACACACACACACACACACACACACACACACACACACACACACACACCACACACACACACACACACACACACACACACACACACACACACACACACACACACACACACACACACACACACACACACACACACACACACACACCCCAGTCGGGGTGAGTGATGCGATCCTCCTACAAGGCAGATAAATCCCCGCAGTCTGAGCGTGTGCAGGTCTGGATCCTGGAGATCACGCTGGAAGGATCCATCTAGTGGAATCACTGGACTCTCTTCATGGAGCTCATGGCTCAGTAAAACAGCTGACAGAGACACGGAGCATCGTTGATCACATGAAACCGGAACTTGTGCGATTTTAGCGGCTTCTACCGAACATTCATCTGACTGTTAGGGGCCAGCTGATAAACTTCAACAGCTCCGACTCAAGGACAACTTTGATGGAGCTAAACTTCAGCAGACGAGACAGTTTCTGTCTCTAATCACGACCGTGTCAAGTTACTTTGGACAACGTGATACAGAATTTCCTGCAAATTTCCAAAATAAAGGCTCCTGTTCAATTAAGCAGCAAGTGGAGCAGATAAAATTCCTTTCTCGAAGACCAGTATGTATATTTAAAAGGAAATAAATGGAAATAAAGAATAACTAGTTATTTAAGCCAGTCTGTTTCCAGCATGGTTATAAGAGGTCTTAGTTATAATTCAATGGCTGTCAGTCTTGCAGATCAAACACAACACTACAATCCTACTAAAGACTATTTTCTACATCTGATCTGTAAAAAGTTGTTTAAAAATAATTTCTGGAACTTTTCTAAAATTCAACATAAAAGTTCTTCACCTACATTTGCTTAATTAAATGTAGAAAAGCAAAAAAATGTTATTGTTTGCTTTTAAAGTCTTAAATGGCCTGGCTCCTATTTACCTGTCAGACCTTCCACACCTGTACACTCCACAAAGGTCTCTCAGATCAACTGACCAGTCACTCCTTGCTGTCCCCATGTCGAGACTGAAACACTGGGGGGACCGAGCTTTTCGCACTTGTTATTTATGGAATTGTCAGGGCTCTGTGTGCGGGCAGGCGGAGATGAGGATCCAATTGCAGGACTCGGACACAGCGACTCAAAAAAACCTCAGCTTTATTGCTGGTGAAAACAAAAACATGAACTGAACTGAACTGAACTGAACTGAACTGAACTGAACTGAACTGAACTGAACTGAACTGAACTGAACTGAACTGAACTGAGACCACTGAGAACTGAAACACACAGGCATAATTCTGAGGGTACAACACGACACTGAGCAAGGGCAAACACAGGGCTAATATACACAGGGAAGTAATCAGGGAATGGAAAACAGGAGGGAGACACAGCTGGGAGAGATTAGGGCTAACGAGACAGGGGGAGCAAAGCTGGACACACTGACAAAAGACATAATCCTTCAAAATAAAACAGGAAACAATACACAAAGACGCAGACTAAGAAACACAGACTTTACACGGGCAGAACTAAACCTAAACCAGAATAAGCTGGAACATACTAAATAATACTAATCATCATCATCATCATCATCATCATCATCATCAGACAATAGATCAAGAAAATAACCAAAAATACAAAATCAAACCAAAACATGAGAACTCAAAATGCTGGGTCAAAACTGACCCAGAACGTGACAGTAATAAGCTGCCTCTCCATATTAGGCTGGCCCCAACACTTGAAATTTTTAAATCGCTTTTAAAAACACACATTTTCTCCAAGGTGTTTTAGGAGTCAGCTTGTAGTAAGTTTTAGTTCTCTTTTGGCTGCTCTCAATCTTTTTTACTTTGTTAATTTTATTTATTGTGTAAATAAAATACTAATGTTGCATTTTACTCATGTTTTAATATTTACTGATTTTTCTTCCATTTATGTATTTATTTTATTGTTATTTAACTTTGTCTGTATAATGTATGGTTTTTGAACTTCTCTGCTTTTTTATCGGAAAGCACACAACCATGTTGTTTTTAAAGTGCTCTATAAATAAAGTTGGATTGGATGAATTAATCAGATATTTGTAGAAACAGTGACAAACAGATGAAAAGTCCATCATGACGTGCTTTAGAAATTAAAACTGAGCAGCAACAAAGGCAGACTCGGGGATGGGAGACTGTCTGTGATCACAGGAACACAAAGAAACAGTTCCTGTTTTAATGGAAGGTTTTATTGCTTCAAGATATTAATTCACCAAAAAGATTTGATCATAAGCAAATATGAATCTTTTGTTGACACAATAAAAGAGCAGAACTGATAAATCCAGAATAATTATGAACAAGCATGACCACAGGCCTATCCCAGCTCTCATTCACATTATATTTACTTTATTGTATCAAATATTAATTAATTAATTAATTAATTAATCAATTAATTTATTTATTTATTTTGGCAACTAAAATTATCACTTCCTTCTCTTCTTAAAGTCTATAAAGAGTTCTTTTACTGATGGCATGAAGTTGGCTTTAATGTTAGTTGTAAGGTCTTGGGGTTGTTACAGCTTCACCTTGATCACAAACTACGCCAATAAAGACATAAAATGATCTATATAACATACAAACATACCTCGCTGGCTGACCCATGCTTTGGGGCAGAAATGAGCACTTTACAGATACTTTTAAGAAACAACTTTCCTTGAATTAAATCAGCTTCTCTTGCTTCAACTTGCCATGCTCACGCATCAACATGGGCGTGCATCTCCCTCAGGTGCACCAGTGGAACCAACATGCAGTACAATATTTCCTACATGAGAATTTTCACAATAAATGACCTAATGGCATATAAAATATGCATAGTGCAAAACAAAATACATTAACTGAAAGTAAGGCAGTAAAACTCCCACCAAATCACAAAACTATTGTGATTTCTACTTAAACACATTATAATAGGAACATGTTTACATTTTAGCATTTATTCTGCTTCTAGCAATAACACAGTTTTGTGTACTGGCCTATCAAGGTACACTGGTTTGACAGTCCTTTTCCCATCCTTATCCAAGGTTGAATCACTGAGCAAAAGCTTAACCTTTCTAATTCTTCCATCTGCACTTGGATATACCTCTGTTACTCTTGCCAATTTCCACTTGTTCCTTGGAGAATTGTCCTCTTGGAGAATAACATTGTCATTCACCTTTGCATTCCTTTTATCTCTTTGCCAGATTTGTCTCTGTTGAAGATTGAGAAGGTATTCCTTTTTCCACCTTGTCCAGAATTCATTGGCCAAAAACTGAACTTGGCGCCATCTCCTTCTTAGGCACAGGTCCTGGCTCACAAATTCGCCAGGAGGAGGTAGAATAACACTGAACTTCATCATGAGAATATGATTCGGTGTAAGAGGCTCTAAATTTGGATCATTTAGGTTCTCTACTGTTAATGGCCTGCTATTCACAATAGCCATGACTTCATAAAGAAACGTTCTGAGTGAGGAACTGTCAAGTCTCTTAGAAGTGTGATCCAGAATAGAAGTTAAACACTTCTAATAGTTCTAATTTGCCTCTCCCAAACACCTCCCATGTGGCTTGAAGAGGGGGTGTTCAGAACAAACTCACATCCGTATTGTTTCAACTGTTCTTTGTCAAAATCCTTTAGTGCATTCAAAAACTCTCCCTTAGCACCCACAAAATTAGTACCTTGGTCACACCTAATTTGTCTTACATGTCCACGAATAGAAATAAAACTACGTAATGCATTCATAAAGGCATCAGTGGTAAGGTCATCCAACATTTCGATATGTATTGCCCTAGAACACATACATATAAAAAAGAAGACCATACCTTTTAAGTTCTTTTCTACCCTTTTTTACATAAAAAGGTCCAAAACAGTCGATTCCACAGTAGGAGAATGGGGGTGTTGCTTCCATTCTATCCTTTGGTAGATCGGACATCCGTTGATCTTGAGTATGTCTCCTGTACTTTCTGCAGGTTGTGCACTTGTAGATGTGAGAAGCAACTGCATTGCTGCATCCTGTGATCCATAGTCCATAGGAGCGCAGCTCGTTGACAGTTATTCCTCTTCCTTGATGCTGCACCTTTTCGTGGTAGTGTTTAATAAGTAAAGATGACACATGACTTGATTTGGGAATAATGGCAGGATGTTTGATATATGGGTGCAGAGTTGCTCTTGTTAAACGTCCTCCCACCCTAAGCACTCCCTGCTCATCAACAAATGGACTTAGGCTGTACAGCTTGTGTGTCTTATCCTTCAGTTGAATGTCCTTTCCTCTAGTTAAGTCCTTGATTTCTTTGCTGAATGTGTTTTCTTGTGCAAGTTTTATTATGAACAGTTCCGCCTTTTGTCTGTCCTCAACACTTGTGTTTTCACCCTTTGTTTGGGCGAGTCCTTTAAAATCCTTCACAAATTTCTGTAGACAAGCAATAGCTTTAACCGCTCTTCTCTAGTCTGAGAATTTGGTGAGATGGTCTAGTATTGTTCTCCTTTCTTCTACTTTGGTGTTGAACACATGTACTGTTTTTAGCTCTGGATCGTTGGACTTGACTTCAGTAAACTTGTCATTTTCAGTGGGTAGCTCGCTTTGCCACAAAAACTCTGGACCTTTAAACCAGTTAGAGTTGAGTAGCTGTTGGACACTGAGTCCTCTTGATGCATGGTCTGCGGGATTACTTTCAGATGGTACATGATGCCACTGTTGTGGGTCTGTGAGTGACCGTATCCTTTGAATCCTATTTGCCACAAACACGTGAAATCTCTTTGCATCATTATTCACGTGTCCCAACACTACCTTGGAATCTGTCCAGAAGTGTTCTTCAAAATCACTTATCTCCAGTTCATTTCTTAACATTGCACTTGTTCTTGCTGCAACTACTGCAGCCGTTAATTCAAGTCTAGGGACAGTAGTGACCTTGGTTGGGGCTACACGTGCCTTTCCCATGACTAGGGCACAATGAATATCACCTTTTGATGTTACTGTTCTTAAATAAATACACCGTCCGTAGCCTGTCACACTAGCGTCTGAAAAATGGTGTAATTCACACTGTGCAACGTCTGTGTTTGCAGGTAAGACACGTCTTTGAACTTTCACCTTTGACAGGTTTTGAAGATCTAGGAGCCAGGATTCCCACTGTGTGCGGAGATCAACTTTCTCTTGACATCTGTTGTCAAGCAGCTGTTGCAGGATTTGCTTTCCTCTTAGGATGAACGGTGCAACAAATCCCAGTGGGTCATACACTGATGCTATTGTGCGCAGGATTCCTCTTCTTGTCATTGGGTGCTCTTTTACGGTTATTCTGAACTGAAACTCATCAGCAGAAACGCACCACTGAACACCAAGTGCCCTTTCCATTAATGGCTCTCTAAGTGCCAGATCTAAATCCTTAATACTTTCGGCACACTCTTCTCTCGGCAATGACTTTATCACATTTTCACTGTTTGATATGAACTTGTGTAATCTTAGTTTACCTGTGCTACACAGTTCTCTTGCCTCTTTGACTAGTTTTATGGCTTCTGCTTCTGACATAACACTAACAAGTCCATCATCTACATAAAAGTTCCTTTGAATGAACCTTACAGTGTTTGGAGTGAACTTTCCCTCACCTTGCGTGGCTAGATGTTTTAACCCAAAGTTGGCACAGCCAGGAGAAGAAGCAGCGCCAAAGAGATGAACCTTCATTTGAAAGACTGAGGGTGGAACGCTTAGGTCACCATGCTCCCACCATAGGAAGCGTAAGTAGTCCTGGTCTTGAGGTGTTACATGGAACTGGTGAAACATGCGTTCCACGTCGCACATTACAGCAACGGAGCCCTTCCTGAACCTACAGAGCACTCCCACCAAAGTGTTTGTGAGGTCAGGCCCTGTAAGCAGGTGCATGTTCAGCGAGGTGTCTTGATATTGTGCAGAGCAGTCAAAGACTACACGTATCTTGCCGGGCTTTTGAGGGTGGTATACCCCATGGTGGGGGATATACCAAACAGGGGTATTACAGAGTTCTTTCTCCGGCACTTTCTCTGCGTCACCACATGCTATCATGTTTGCCATGAAATTTGCATAGTCTGTGTAGTACCTTTGGTCCCTTTTGAATCTGCGTTTGAGACTACTTAAACGTTGCATTGCACTTGGCATGTTATTGGGAAGATTTGGCCTGTCGCTTTTGAAAGGCAGTGGCATTTCATAGTGTCCATCTGGCTTTTGCTTTATTCCTTCTTGTAGCTTTGTAATAAAGCGGACATCTTCTTGCGAAATGCTTGTCTCTTCCACTGCTCTCTCTGTAAAGTCTGATTCAAGTGCTTTGATTACATCTGGAAATGTTACTTCCTTTACTTGTGTCTTGCAGATGTAATGAACCTTATTCTTTAGTTTTGTGGGTGGCTCAGTCTCTGGTATAACTTGTTTTACAATGATGCGGTGACTTACTCCAATTACATCATTACCCGTATCACATGAATCACAGTAGCTTATGATGCTCCAACCCAAATCTGTTCTCTGAGCGTACGGCTGGTTTTCTTCACCACATACGACCTCTCTGGGCATTAAGGCTTGTGTGCAGTTGTACCCTAACAGGAGTCCTATTTCACAGTCCAAAGGGGGGGCAATATGTTCAGTGAGATGCTCCAAATGTGGCCATGCCCTTGCAGTGTCTGGAGTAGGAATATGACTGCGATTAGCGGGTATAAAGTCCCGTGTGTAAACAACTGGTACAGTGAATTTCTTCTTGGAAAACAGTCCTCTTATTTGCAGACCTTCAAGTTTTGTGCAGGGTACAGTGGTTTTCTTGAATGACATTGTAGATAGATTGAGCCTAACTTGAGTTTTGGTTGTGTCCAAGTTATTTGCTACTTCATTAAGAATAAACGAAGAATCACTGTGTGTCCAGCAGAGCGTAGATCAGTACTTCTTTACTTGGCTCATTTTGTGTGGATACGTAGACTGGGACTATTGCAGATGTCTGTGTGTTTTTACTTTCATGAGTCACTCTATTAGATGTGGTCTCATTGACTGTCTTGTGACTGTGTTACCTGATGCTGGGTTTCCTTCAGTTCACTTACTTGTTGCTCTTTATGTGGTTCTTTCTTTGTCTCTTGTCTTTGTCTTTCTTCATGCAGGCATGTAGGATGCCGTTTTGAGCATGTGTTGCATGTCATCTTGTTGCTGCAGTTCTTGGAGAGATGGACACTATTTAAACAGCCAAAACATAATTTTTCACCTTGAATGAATTTGACTCTCTCAGCGACAGGTTTCTCAGTGAATTTACGACACTTGTGTAAGCCGTGTCCTGCTCTTTTACAAAACACACAAGAGACCATGCTTCTTTCAGTAGAGTTAGTTGTGAAAATTTTCGCAGTATCTTGTCTCTTAGGAATGGATGTAGGTTGAGGTTTTGTCTTTGGTTGGTCAAAGTCACTTTGTCTTATGGCTTGGTATGATGTAATGGGATTACATGCAATACTTGCCTCCATTGACAGGAATGTTACAAAGTAACTGAAATGTGGGAATCTTTTGTGCTCCAGCTGGTACTCTGTAGCCTTTCGGTTCCACCTATTACTTAACCAGTCTGGTAGTTTAGCAGCAAGTCTTTGATTCTCAATGCCATCATTGAGGATGTTCAGATTCTCGTTATTAGTCATTGCAGATTGGCAGCTTTGTAAAAAGTCCACAAACTTTCTTAGCTCTGCACTATCCTTTCCTGTGACCTTTGGCCAGGTGTGTAACTTGTCTCTGAAGGCCTTAGCAATGACAAAAGGCTTTCCATAACGTTCATTGAGCATATTCCATGCTGCCTCATATGAATCTCCAGAGCCAATCAGGCTCTGGAATAGGCAGTCTATTAGCTGACATAGCTTCTGCCAAAACCTTTACAAGCTCACCTGTGCTCTCATAAGTGACATTTAACTCTCTTCGTGGTTGTAAGGGTTGATTAGCAGTATTCTTGGACTCTATTACCTGTAAGTTTGCAGGATTTAGAGTAAGTCTTTCTTGCTTTACTGAAACGTAGTCTTCCTCATAAACTTGTAGTTTTGCCTGTGCTGCTTTGAGTCCTTTCAAATTTTCCAATCTGCAGCCTTTGTGGCTTCATACTCTGCTGCAGGTTCTTGTATTTTGGAGGAGGAACCATTAGAGAGAACTGTATTGGCTTTAAATGGACTATGAACTGAGACACTAACAGAGCTAGAGCATGTAAATATAGAGGCTGCATCAGGCCATTCAATCTCCTCTTGAGTTTCTCCTTTAATGTGACATTTGATGTTTTGCAAAACTACTGTAGTCACTGATGTGCATTTGTCTAGCTTGGAACGCATATCGTGAGGTGGTCCATCCATTGCTCTGTATTCATCATAAATATCATTAAGCTCGGCTGCTTCTCTTTGTACAACGTTCATGTGACCTTCAAGAATGTCAGGTGGATCTCCTTTTATAACAGATTTTTTTGCCACTTTGATTAATGCTTTCCATCTGTCATAAATACTGTCAAAGCGACGTTGCAGCCCTTGTAACCTTTCTTTATGGAATTCTTTTCCTTTTTCTATGAGCATGCGAGGCCTTTCACTTCTACGTTGCTCTATTTGCACTGTTTGCTCTAAAGAGCTTTCATCCACTTGCCTTGCAGCTTGTTCTGCACTGGGAACTTCAATTTCTGTCTCATTTGTGTCTGACAATTTGTTTTTCTTGTAATGCACTTATTTGTTGATGCAAAATCTCCTTTTAACTTGACTTGAGTAATGAATTGTGAACTTGGGTGCATTAATTCCCTTCTTGCTAACTTGTGATGCTGTTGTTGTCAGGCTTAACACGGTTCCTTATTGTTTCTCCCTCCTTGTGTCATCTTTCCAAACATGAACTTTAATGTCTGGCTTCTGGACGTCTTTATGAAGAAGCAACTGTGAGCCTGTGTGTCCATTAACATTTGCAGCAGCTTGGTCCTTGGTGCATTGGCACGATGTCACCACCAGGGGGCCCGGAATCATGCAGGTCCAAGTTCGACTATCACTTCTACCTCTTCTTAAAGTCTATAAAGAGTCCTTTTACTGATGGCATGAAGTTGGCTTTAATGTTAGTTGTAAGGTCTTGGGGTTGTTACAGCTTCACCTTGATCACAAACTACGCCACCGTCGAACTAAAACATAACATAAAATTCAATGAAATAGTGATCTATATAACATACAAACATACCTCGCTGGCTGACCCATGCTTTGAGGCAGAAATGAGCACTTTACAGATACTTTTAAGAAACAACTTTCTTTGAATTAAATCAGCTTCTCTTGCTTCAACTTGCCATGCTCACACATCAACATGGGCGTGCATCTCCCTCAGGTGCACCAGTGGAACCAACATGCAGTACAATATTTCCTACATGAGAATTTTCACAATAAATGACCTAATGGCATATAAAATATGCATAGTGCAAAACAAAATACATTAATTGAAAGTAAGGCAGTAAAAAAAATGTTTCAGACTTCTTTTAAATTTATTCTCATCATAACTTGAATCATTTGGTTTTCAGACCTTCATCCAGTCTCTTCTGACACGTGAGCTGTAATGCTGTGAAGGGAAACATTTACCAAGTGTTTATCTTCACTTTATTGTTTTTACAATAGAAATTATTTCCATGTTAAATTCCTTGTGTCTGATTTGACAACACAGACAGGTGACACAGCAGTGTAGCTGAGTTCCAGTGGTTTAGTTTAAATACACATCATCATAAATAGTTGAGCACATGCAAAGTCAGCCACCTGGAGCCTTTTTCATGACAGCATTTAAGGACCTCCCTCCAAGAACAGCCTACCTGCTGGCTGATCTAATAACTCTCCATACTCCCTCCTATATGCATCATTTTGTGCAACTCTTTCACTGAATCTGTCTGACAGAATCACAATAGCAAGAATAGTTTTTCAAAGTGGGAAATATTCCAGTTTGAGAAAATGACAAACAGAATCAACTATCTGTTAAACTAAATTATAAGTAGCTGTAATAAAAAAGCTTTAAACTGAGGCTAATTGTTTGTCTGTAGGTGATAAATGTCATAAACTGTTTTATGAACTGTGTTCATCTGTTAGTCACTGAGGTTCCATCAACAGCATCACTGCTGA